>NC_056727.1:476712588-476858290 GCF_019279795.1 Protopterus annectens
TGTCCATCATGATCCCTGTCTGTTTCTTATGTCCTGTTTGTCTGCACCTGCTATCTAACCTACCCTATGCACCTGACCCTTTCATTCTTCATCACCTTCCCCATTTCTCCCTCTGAAAAAAATATGCCCCATTAGTAGTTCTCTAGTCCTCTCATGTGTCGTCTTGACAAACTATCCTGCTTAGTATGCTAACATACTGCAATCTTGTAGGCTTTGAACAGAGATTACACAATTGTTAATCAATCCATGGTATGTTTGAGAGTAAGTGAAGCACCAGTGGCAGAAACTATTACTATGTAAGAATGCATCTTACAGCCTACTGCAGAGTTAATGCAGAAAACTGTATCATGTGAAAACAGTTATGAGTGAATCATAATGATAATCTAAAGAGAATTATAGTGGCTTATACAGAAAACACCAGATTTTTATCTGCACAAATTAGCATACTACAATTCTTACTTTCTTACTTGCTGGAGGACTGGCTGTTCATTTTTAGAAGATACTGAATGAATGGTGGCCAAAGTTAAAAATAGCAGTTTACTTCCTTTAAAATGATCATTTATTTAGTCTGTTTCTGATGTTGCATGTATTTTTAATGATCTAGTAACATCTTTTAATCCAAACAGATTAAATATAAGCATCATTTTCTTTCCCCCTTCAAATGAAAGGATTTTATTAACATAAATTGCAAATGCAGGTCTTAAAAACAACAGTAATTAATGCAATCAAGGAACATTATTTATTGCAACAGATTAAATATCAAAATGCTGATTTTGCTTATTTAATAGTCAATATAGTACAGTACTTGTACATATCATTACAAAAGAAAGAATGAAAGGCAGAAGATAAGCAGAGCAGCGTGCTGGAAACTAAATTTGCTACCTGTGTTTTTTTCCCTAAGTAAAGCATGGTTGTTGCAAAAAGGATTAGAGTGGTTAGAAACAGCATTATATAGCACAGAAAAAGCAATAACAATGCACCAGAGTTAAAACAGAATAAGGAAAAAGTAAACATGCACATGAAATACATTTTAAAAGGCGTTTGTTGGGAGATTAGAGAGTGGGGACGCTTGTTTCAGTAGTCTGTTGGGGATCCATTTCTGAAAAGAAAGACTAATTAGGAGGAAGTAAAGCATATAAATGCATCTGCATAATCATATGAATGCAACTGCTTTCCAGAAACATAAATGACCTTGACTTCCTTGTTCTAGGGCATAGAAAAAGACAGCTGTGAACTTCTTCCTAATTTTAGCTACTAATATATCTGTTTGGAGTATTGAGGATTGGGTCTTTAAACACTAACTATGACTTGAAAGAATATACCCCATCCAAGCATGAAAAATCTTTGCAAACAACATTAGACTCCTGTAACAATGTCTTTATCAACCTCATAGTGCACCTATGAATAGAGACACGGGATGGAAGGGTAACCACAGAGGAGGAGAAACAACTCAGGAAACAGAACTTATTTCAAACAATTTTATATTTCCAATCAACATTTTCAGCTCTAAGTAAACTACAGTTCTGATATTTGGAGAAGGTATTACTCTCTTCCTCCCCATTGAAGTCCCCTTATTTCCAGTCTTTTTCTCTGACATCCAAAATAATAAATGCTTGGGTTGAGGATACATCACAAAATAAAAGTGCTAAATTAAGGAGGCCTCTAACACTGAATTCATATTGCACAATTGGTATACAAAGTTCTGAAAGTTTGCATGGGATGAGTTCTTGTTACATGAATAACCCTGAAGCTCAAGGACAGCCTGCAATCACCTGAACAGTTTAATACTCTAAAATTCATTAAAAAATGAGAAGCTGTTTGCTCTTACAATGGGAACCAAACTTCTTTTCACACAGATACTCTACTGGGCTTTAGATTTTGTTGTCTCAGACATGAATAGAAGCAAAAAAAAAATTAGAGGCAAAAGTAATTTCCTTTTCAAAAAAAAAATAAAATGTCATGTGCCTTATAAATATGATTCTGTGAATTCGGAATCTAAGTGACTTATTAGCTGCACACATAGCTTCTTTTCTTATCATTTTTCATCACTATCATAATTTTCTGAACTACATCAGTTACTATTGGAAGGTAAAGGTTTAATTACAAATATAATGACCAACCAAATTATTGAGGAATTTAGGCTAACTCCCTAGAGTGACACTGGAAGAAATCACAGTGAGAGGGGGGCTGAAACAGGGAGAGGATCAACAATGAGATTGTCTTTAATCCGTAGATACTTTGAGCTGCCACACTGAATGGCCTGTAATGGGTAATCTCAGAAAAGGCTGTTGACCATTGGAGAGCCATACATAGACCATCTGGCACCCTAGGCAATCCTCAGACTGGTAGGGATTTCATTCCAAAAGTTGAGTACTAAAATAAAAAAAAAATAAATAACAAAAGAAGAACGGATTCACTGTAACAAAGAAAATTTCCTGTTAAAATTACTGATATACAAAGTTACTAGGTACAGTTATCCACAACTTCTTAAAGGAGTGCCACTTTTACATTCGCATCCATTGAAAACAGATAGTTGTGCTCTCTAACTACTTACACCTAGGGTAGCTGCCTCCTTTGCCCAGTCCTAGTTATGGCTCTGGGCCAATTGACAGCTGCATCACCTAACAACCTACATGCTTCCCTGGATGACAGCTCTCTCTGGTTGGCTCTCCCCTAATTTGGTGTCCACTTTATTATTCATATGAAACAAAACAGATAAGGGTCAAAGGGGTGGTGATGGTTGGCAAGTAGGGAGGCAAAACTCACATTAAAAAAAAGGTATAATGATTTGGTCTGTGCCATGAAATACCATGTAACACAAATGTACTGCAGAACAACAGCAAAAAGGTCACAAGTTCTGTAAAGGTCAAGTCAGGTCATTATGACATTCCCTTAACCAGACTCATATACACACACACACACACATATATATATATATATATATATATATATATATACATACGTATATATATATATATATATATATATATATATATATATATATATATAAAATATATATACACATATATATATATATATATGTACACATATATATATATATATGTATACATATATATATATATATATATATATATACACACACATACTTTTAAAGATATATGTATATATTGGCCCAGGTGGTGCAGTGAATAGAGTTGTCACCTCACAGCAAGAGGTTCTCTGGTTCGATTCTTGGTTGGGGTGCCTACTGTGTGGAGTCTGCATGTCCTCCCTGCAGCTGCATGGGTTTCCTCTGGGTGTTCGATTTCCTCCCACATTCCAAAGACATGCAGTAGGTGGATTGGACACTCTAAGTTGGCTGGTGTGAGTGAATGGTACAGATGAATTACTATGGCATGGCTAGCCATCCAGCAGTGTAAACCTTGGCTTGAGATGATTGTCACTGTTGAAGTGACACTCTGACCCCATGTGCAAAAATGGGAAAAGGGGTTAAGGATGGATGTGTATATATTTATATATATATATATATATATATGTATGTGTATATATATATATACACATACACACACACACACACACACACACACACACACACACACAAGGGTGTGTGTGTGTGTGTGTGTGTGTGTGTGTGTGTGTGTGTGTGTGTGTGTGTGTGTGTGTGTGTGTGTGTGCAGGTCTATATTATAACCACAGAACCTCACATACATGAGTACGGAAACGTCAACACATATTGAGTGAACCGTGAAAACACTGAACGTCCTGAACCGCAAAATTCAAAATGTCGAATCGGCATAGT
Source organism: Protopterus annectens (assembly GCF_019279795.1). NCBI lineage: Eukaryota > Metazoa > Chordata > Ceratodontiformes > Protopteridae > Protopterus > Protopterus annectens. The sequence continues at coordinate 476,716,349 of NC_056727.1, forward strand.
TGGCCAACCCCACCGCCCACTACATACTGGCTACCCAAACAAAATAAATAATCCACATACATACACTTAACAAAACCCTACTTCTAACCCTAAACTAAAGCTTACATATATTACTATGTATGCACTTACCTTAACCCGCACCCTAACCGTAAGATTCGTAACTATTGCACAACTACGTTAAGGAGCTATACCCAAGCAAAATAAATAATCCACATACATACACTTAACAAAACCCTACTTCTAACCCTAAACTAAAGCTTACATATATTACTATGTATGCACTTACCTTAACCCGCACCCTAACCCTAAGGTCTGCAACTATTGCACATTTACCTTAAGGAGCTATACTGGAGAAGGGCCAACTGTGACGATTCTACATTTTGAATTTCGCGTTTCAGGACATTCGGTGTTTTCGTGGTTCGCTCAATATGTGTCGACGTTTTCGTATTCATGCAACTGCAGTTTCACGGTTGTAATAGGTAACCGTGCGTGCGCGTGTGTATAAACTGAAATAATGACCTAACTCAATTCCTGCAGAACCCATGGCATATTTTATGTAATTCTACAGCAGAGTGGCTGGGGGTCCCAAACAGCAGACCATGCATTTTTACTTGGGACACTGGTGAGAATAAGATGCTACACCAAGACAACTGAAGTAGAGTCCCATTCCACATTATATGAAACTTGCAACAAATGGCTAGCATTTCACACATGTGTAAAACAATAAATTATATTGCCTGGTAGTCAAATGCCAATAAATAAATGAAGCAGAGGTACAGAATTGCAATAATCTCATTAAAAAAATACGTTCAGATTAATAGAACATAACCACAGCCTTCAGCTATCACAGTATATTTCAGTTGCCACCAAATCCATCTCATTGGTACAGCTCATAATGTCTGGGAATCAAGTAGCAGTCAGGAGTCAGGAACAGCTGGCCAAGGAGGGTGGACATGAACAGTTGGTATCAGCTTATCCACCATGAGAGGTAGAATGGTAGTTTGGTCCAAGGCAAGTATATTGGCTGTGAGAGAAAGAGCCAAGGGATATTAGAGCACCAAGTTGTGTACACACAATAGTGTTATCAGCTCATGCACAGGAGTGGACATGCATCATTGGGGCAGTATTGTGGAAGTGACAAGGATGTCAGTTTTGCCACAGGTCAAGCTTAGATTCTGTCAAAAATATTTTAGGCACTGCCTAGGTTTGACATATCCCACAGGCATGGACAGTGTTCCACTTAGTTATTCATCCTGGGGACAATAGGTGTTCACAGTTAGACATAGACAACCCTAGTCTTGGGGAGAGTGAAGAAGAGCTTCAGGTCACTGAGATGAGGACATCTCTACAAACCTTGGAAGAGCTGATCTCTTGAGTATAGTATGTGGTGAAAGATGTGTAGTGTAGGTGACTAAAAATCATTAATAGCTCTCTGGTGACAGACCCCAGTAGTCAGCTCACACCCCTATAACTAGTCTCCATGAAACCAGTGTCCTGGGAAAGGAATTGACTCAAGGTACTTTGGAGGGGGCTGATGGATGAATGACTAAGAGGGAAAAAGTAGATTATTAGTAGAATTCTGTGAAACAGTTAAGGTTTGAGTTTCAGATCATTCTTGGTCAATCAGGTTCTTTGATTACTAGCTTCAACTGTCTGGCCATCAAGATGTTTGGTGGCTGTAACTTCATGTGGATATTTTCTGCTTGCCTTATATATATGTATATATATATATATATATATATATATATATATATATACACACCAAGATTATTGTAAGGGAAAACATATTCTATCTTGTATGAAGTTATTATAGAACTCATCTGTCACATTTTGTTTTCTGTAGTGAAATGTATTTTTAGTATTAGGTTTCACAATCTGATATTAGCTCCCCCTAGCAATACATGCCAGGCATAGACTTTCAAAAGGAAACATCGGAAATTGCCTTATAGACCAGGCTGAAATAATCTCTTAGTATCCTAAAATAAGCAGACTACAATGATAACTCCTGAAGTCTTTCTGAATAGTTCAAAATTTTCTGACTCCATGATTTTCTAGTAAGGAATCATTGTACCTTTTCAAAGCTATTTCAAGTGGCTTGTTATAATACTATAAAATGTAGTATTGTATTCAATAATGAGTGGGATTTTGGATCAGTGAACTGTAAAGAGGTCAAATGATTTCCCTGAAGTGACTAGATATGCCCTTTTGAACTAAACTGGCTACAGAAGATGCTTTTCTGGCTTCAGTAAATAAGTTTAAATTATTATCTACCATTTTGTTTAGATTCAAAAAAACTTCCCTCACAGCAAGCAGAACCCAAAAAATCAATCCAAACAAAAAACCCCACAGGCTAAGGTAACAACTTGCAGAAATGAGATGCTGTTGTTTGTCTTTCGGCTTTTTCCCGGTAAGGGGTCGCCTCAGCGGAACTCCGGTCCACTAATGATTGGCAGTAGATTTTTATGAAACGAGGTGTCAGCTCGATGCCCAACCTTCAATGAAGGCATGCCCATTTATGCACACATGTCTTTTGAATGGTACCCAACCGTGGGGAGGACATGCAGACTCCACACAGAAGGCACTCCCAAGCCAAGCCGAGAATCGAATGGGAGAACCTCTTGCTGTGATCTAAATGATAATCCACAGTATTAAAAATCCAAGGTAAAAGTTTATTCTGTAAGCGCTTTCACAATACATCAATATGGCTTCATCAGACAAATAAGAAAGAATTAAACATCCATTAAATATGCTTCATCAAAATTCAAACGAACCAATGTTGATGGGTGCAGAACATATCTTTGTCTTTCAAGTACTACACATAAAGAATTTGTGTGATAGACCTGGTGATCATGTGAATCGAACTGAATGTGCTGAATTGGAATGGATATTAAGTCTTGGTGCTTATAGGGGCCTGAGTCTTAATGACTCAGTTCCCCTTAGACCAATTCTTAAATCTAGGTGAATTAAATAAATATAGAACAAAGTTCTTGTATACTTTATATTGCTGTATATATTTGTTGCATATTTTTATGCTTATTTTAGTTTTAAATATTTTTATATTTAGCTTTTCTATTTATGAGTATGTAGCTTTAAGTAAAAGTTATGTATTCTATATGGAACAAGGAGAAGGTTTATCTCCCATGGTGTAAGTTTTTTCATTGGTTTGTTTGAATTTTGATGAAGCATATTTAATGGATGTTTAATTTTTTCTTATTTGTCTGATGAAGCAATATTTATGTATTGTGAAAGCGCTTACAGAATAAACTTTTACCTTGGATTTTTAATACTGTGGATTATCATTTAGATTTTTACATCTCATTTCTGCAAGTTGTTACCTTAGCCTGTGGGGTTCTTTGTTTGGATTCATTTTGTTGAGATGTTTAATTATGGTATAATTTTCTTAGGATCTGACACTTTATTTTATAATTATAATTTATGTCCTTTTCCCAAGTATCACAATGCTCTGTCTAATGACTTTAAAGGTGGCTCCCTATTACTGTGTCACAGACGCAGGTTGTTGAATGCGTCTTTGTCAAACTGAAAAGTGCGAAAATAGCAAAGTGGCTTTTCAGTGAATTCTTTCCCTGGGAAAGAATTTGTTTGGCCGCTTTCACTACTTTGCCTTTTTGGCACTGTAGTGCGATTTCAAAGTTGATATATTTAAGTAAGGAGTGTGGGGGCACAGCCCCCCCATGTTGGGGGGTGGGCACATTATGTAATGTTTTACAGTTTTTTTTTTTTTTCGGACAGCGATTTTTTTCCCTTGGAAAAAAAATCGCTGTTCTGAGGTTTCGACGTTGTAAGCTTTTGCTTACATGGGATCGATTATGTGTCGTTCACTCTTCTGAGCGTGCAGTATCATAATACAGACCCTTAAAGGTAAGGTCATTAGTACTGTACTTGGTACAGGTGTATGCAGTCTGTAACAGTGAATATTTAGAAGAGTAAGCACTCTTTTTTTCCCCTTGTTTTTAAAGCCTGCTGGCTGCTTTATGTGTAAGATTGCTGTACAGCAGGATCTAAGAATTTGCCCTTTCTCTGCTGTTGTCTGAACTCTGAGTTGGTATATATACTTTATTTATTTATTTATTTACATTTGTTGACCGGGAGTGTCCGACTGGATGTAGGTCCATTTTCAGCCGAGGCCCGGGGAGAAAAGCTCCACAGTTAAAATAAACAGACAGTAGTTACATTGGATTAGATAGTGATTAACAATTTAACATAGCAATTACTTACAACATATTTACAGATGAAGAACATAGTACATCAGTAGACAACTAGAATCTTTATCTGTGAAGTACATAATAGACATTAACAAATGTTACAATAAGAAGTTCCTGCTGTATAAAAAGTACTAGGCTTATGAGCATCTGAGCTTGCTATAATCAAGGTAGTTAGTGGAGTGGAAAGAAAGGTAGTGGCTGGATGGGGTGAGTGATATTAGAGTGGGAGTTGCAAGGGCATAGCCAGCATGTTTTTAAGTGCGCTTTTAGTAAAGTTTTGAAGTGGGTGCATGATGGTATGGAGGTAATTGTGGGTGGGAGGGAGTTCCATAATTTGGCTATGGTGCAAGAGAATAGTGCTTCACCAGCAGGGTTATTGGCTTTAGTGATCTGCAAGTGATTTTTGTTGCTGGTTCTTAGTGGTGCGATAGGGTTGGAGTAGATTCTGGAGGGATGGGACATTTAGTGGATGGTTTACTAGTTTGTGGGCGAGTGAGAGTTAATACCATTGAAGGAGGTGAGGGAGTTCAAGCCAGCCCAGTTCAGCAAGTGAGAGACAGTCGTGACTGCGGTAGGATGCCCCTGTGGCAAATTTGGCGATTTTGTTGTAGCAGGTCTCTAGCTTGTTTAGATCGCATTGCCTTAGGTTGGTATATATTGGAGAGGCATAAAGTAGGGTGGAGATAAGGTGGGAATTTGCTATTGAAATCTTTGCTGCTTTGGTGAGAAGTTGCTTATTTCTGTACAACGCTCCTAGTTTTTTGTGGACTTTTTTTATGGTCATGGATATGTGAATGTCAAATTTTAGTTTATTGTCTATTTCCACTCCTAGCAATTTGGTGTGTTCAGTTGGGTATATAGTGGTGATGTCTTTTGCTGTGATGTTAAAGTGAGAGTTTTGAGTATGTTTGGTGGGTTGGAAGATGAGTAGTTTAGTTTTGTTTGGGTGCAGGATTATGAAGTTCAAGATTGTGATATTTCAGGATTCTGAAGTGAAACCATATATATATATATATATATATATATATATATATATATATATATATAGAGAGAGAGAGAGAGAGATGTATATTTGTCAAGTGGGTAGGCACACTGGTCCAAGAACTATATTTAGTTATGACCCAAGTCAAGAGGTAACATAAAGCTATATTTACAAAGAATTAAACATATCCAATATTTTATACAGTCTTGGAAAACTGCAGAAGTTGTTGTTAAATAAATACTCCACCTTTTCTACAGTTTAACTCAACCCTTAAGGTGCTTTTCTCTCTACAACTCAGTTCAAGTATTGTGTAAAAAATCAGCTTGTACTTTATAAAACTTTCATTTCCTTCCTTTGGAATCAAAGAAATGGAAATATCACACTTTTTAAGCATAACTTATCACATACTTTGCAGAGGAATTTGTCTCTGCCTGCATGACATATCAAAAACACAGAGAAATCTGTAGTTTACCCTTTCAGGTTCATAGGTTCATAGGTAGGTACTAGGCTATCTGCCCGAGGGCATTTATAAGCCTAGCCAGATTGTATCGGCTTTCGCCGCCCCATTGATTAATTAACTGATCCTCTGTCAAGCAGAGCCAATAAAGTGATCCCAGGGGTGTATTTTCTGTTACCCATCCACTCGTCAAGGTTTCTCTTGAAGAGTGTTAGTGTGGGGGTCTGCCTGATGCAATTTGGAATTTTGTTCCAAAGCATGGGGAGTCTCTGTGATAGGAAACTATCCCTCCAGCATATTCTATTTATTGTTGTGGTGAGGTTTAGCTCACTAGAGCGCGTGGCTCGCAGTGACTTGGATTTATTTAGGTGGAGCATGTCCATCAATTCTGAGTTGGACATGACATTGTAAGTCAGGCAGAGATCACCTCTGAGTAAGCGATATGCCACTGAGTACAGCCAGAGTTTTTTCATTCGGGCTGCATAGGACATATGTTTACTGTCTACTGTGATTTTAATAATGTTTAAGTATGTCTAATACCTACTGTAATCTATATTGTGTGGAGCTTTTCTCCCCAGGACTCCATTGAAAACGGGTTCATTTTGGCCCAATGGACTATCCTGGTAAACCAACTGCAAATAAATAAATAAATAAATAAATATTTGAGACCAGTAATCCCCTTGGTGAGGTACTTTTGTGGTCTTTACAGCTGTTGGAAGTGTCTTGTGAGGTACATCCCAAATGGGGCATTGTACTCTATGATGGGTCTAATGAGTGACGAGTAGAAGGGCACTATAACCTCTTTATTTCTAGATGCGAACCTTTAGTAATTAGATGGGCCACATAGAAGGATTTCCTAACTACTTTGGCAATATGATTGTCAAAGGAGAGATTACTATCTACCTGGGTCCTCAGATCTCTTATTACCTCTTCTGTATTAAGGGGGCTGTCACCTATGTGGTAATTCGTGGGTGTTTTGTCTTTCCCAAATGGGATGACTAGCATTTTTTGGCATTTAGCTTGAGGCCATGACTTTGACACCAGGTGTCCGTCTTAGTAAGGCCCTTTTGGAGGATGTCCGTGTCAGCCAGAGAGTCAATTATGGCTCCTAGTTTGCAGTCATCGGCAAACTTGGTTAGCCATACTCCTCCTGTGTTTGCCTGTACTTCTGAGAAGTATATGCCGAACAGTAGGGGTCCCAGGACCGAGCCTTGCAGGACACCACTTGTGACTGGTTTAGAGTCGGACCTGGAGCCCGCTATTCATACCGTGTGAGTTCTGTCTGTAAGCCAGTTGACAACCCATCTTATGACATAGGGGTTTATGTTCAGGCTGGTGAGTTTTTCTGTAATACCCGAGTGGGAAATGGTATCGAAAGCCTTGGTGAGGTCAAGGTAGGCTGTGTGAACCACCTTTCCCTCGTCTATGGCCTTGGTGACTTTCTCGAAGAAGTCAACCAGGTGTAGTAGGCATGATCTACCCTTAACAAAGCCAAACTGGTGTTTGGAGGTTCCCAATGTCTATGTTAATGAGTTCCATGATGATGCGCTCCATAGCCTTACAGACCAGGCTAGTCAGGCTTATGGGGCAATAGTTACCAGGGTCAGTTGTGGCCCCTCCTTTGTGGAGAGGAATAACCGTTGCTGTGTGCCATCCTATGGGCACATAGCCTGTGGAGAGGCTGAGGTTGAACATCGTGTTTAGGTGGGGGGTTAGTTCGTTCTGTAGTTCGTGCAAGATGCAGCCTGGGACACCATCTGGTCCCATTGACGCTGTGTTTTTGGCTTTTGAAAGGGCTGTTTTCACCTGTGCGTCTGTGATTTTTGGGACACTACACTTTTCCAGTATTGTTGTGGGCCCTTTTGGAGGTGAAAGGGGGGTGAAGTTTGCACTGAATCTATCTGCCAGGATGTTGGCAATATCAGTAGGTTCAGTACATTTTGTGCTATTTTGCACTAGTTCAGTGCGTATCTGTGAGTTGCCACTTAGATTCTTAACATAGCTAAATAAGGCTTTGTGGTTATCTTTTGAATCCTTGGCTATTTTTCTTTTGAAGTTAGCCTTGGATGATTTCATGAGGGACCTCAGTTTCTTACTGATACTGATCAGGGATGTCTTTCCTTCTTGGGATTTGCTTTTTTTCTGAACTAGTTTCCTCCTTCTATTGTATAGCCTGTTTATTACAGGGGTCCACCAAACTGGTTTCCTTCTCTTAGAGGAGTGAGTCTTTGTTTTGCTAGGGATGGCACGATCCATGCATCCTTGTAAGTGCTCATAGAGTGCATTTGTAAAGGTTTATGCATCTTGGGCAGTGTTATCCTTTAGCGTGGGGGCTGTGAAACTTACCACCTCTGTGTTAAGTAAGGTGAAGTTTGCTTTAGAAAAGTTTTTTACTGTGGTTTCCTTAGTTGGGGGTGGTGGTGTGGTGTGGACATCCAAAGTGATTAGTTTATGGTCTGATCTAACCAGTGACGGGTTGACCTCCAGTGTGGAACACCTGTCGCTCATGTTGGTGATGACCAGGTCCAACATGTTTTCATCTCTGGTAGGGGAGTTTACCAGCTGATCAAGAGCATTTGAATTGATGAATTCCAGGAAGCGCTGGGCCTGGGAATTTGTACTCGAGTAGTTTTCCCAGTGAATGGTAGGGTAATTGAAATTTCCCAATATCAGAGTGTTTGATAGGACCTTCATGTTTTCCATTGTCTCCAGAAATGTGGAGTGGTGGTCCTAGGTCATGGTGGGTGATCTGTAGCAGGTCACAATTTGCATTGCAGATTTGCCCGATGTTAGTTGCACATGGATGATCTCAGCAGTATCATGCTGCGCCACTAACCTGGAGGTGTAGTTATCCTTGATGAATATGGATACACTCCCTCCTTTTGTGTTTCGGTCCGTGTTCTGTGGCTGAAACGTGTGGTATGAGTTGTAACCCGGTAGTGCTGGGGTGCTCTCTGGAGCCTTGAACCAGGTTTCAGTTACTGCACAGATGTCGACATTCTCCATACTGATTAGTGCTTCGAGCGCGTGCATTTTGAGATTTAAACTCCTGGCGTTGAGTAGCATAACCCTCAGTTTTTTGTTAATTGTGCTGTTTACGGAGGTGGATTTGACTTTTGAGCCTTGCCTAAAAAAGGCACTATGGGGCAGCAAGAGCCTTGGCCAGTATTCAAAAGCCTAGGAGTGAAAGGTGCAAGCCATCTCTTGCGAAGCAATGCGGCTTGTCGAGCATGTCATCCAAGGCTGACAGACACTGGATCCCCTTTGAATGACACCAGAAGCTTAGCCAATTGTTGAAATTGATAATTTTTTCTTTATACTGAGGTATCATTCTTGGTGAGGGCAGGATGCTACTCGGGGTCAGGGTCATACCAGCCTGGGCTACATGATCAGAGAGCTCTTCCATGTCTGTTTTCATGTAGTCTAGGGAGGTACGTCTCAGGTCATTCACACCAGCATGAACAATGACACAGTCATATTTGTACTTGTTCTGGAGTGACCTGAGTGCTTGTGTTATGTAGCAGATTCTGGCTCCTAACAGGCAGCTAACAGTAACCTTCTGCTTGTCCAGCCTAGTGAGTGGGACGTCAGTTTGCCTGACTATAGAGTCACCTATTACTAGTGTGTTAGATATGTTTTTTCGCCTTAAGGGCTGTGATTGTGCGGCACACTGATTTTGTGTTTTATGTGTTGTCTGGTTTGTGACGGGAAGTGCAGGTTGTTTGGGTGTCCACTTTGGATGTCTCTGATGCTTTTGCAGGTTTTTATTTAGAGCCTCAGAGTATGATTTTGTGTATTTATGTGTATTTTTTGCCAGTGCTGTTTTAGTAGGTCTGTGTGCGGCTGGAGTTGTGGTGCAAGTGTTAACCTTCTCCTCTTGACTGTCTGTTCTAGTCTTGGGTGGAGACAGCTTAGCTTCCAGTTTGGCTGTATAATTGCATCTCTCACATATGTTAGTGTTTTGTGGTAGGAGGAGAGGGTTGTCTGTGTACATGAGGCAGTTGTAACATTGCCTCAGGATACCCAGATTCACCAGCTGGACTGGAGAGTGCACCTGAGGTTGCCCTTTGGTCATGCCTGAATAGTAGGGTGAGATGCTTAGTCGCTTGGTTGGTGAGGGGTGAATAAAGAGCCTTGCCCTGCTGGGCAATCAGTGTCAGGGTATATTAGTGCTTGCTATTAGGTCTGAGCAAGTGCTGGGCTGTAAGATGCTTTTTGAGTGCTTAGGTTGAGAGTTAGACTAGTTTCACGGGAAAAACTGAAGAAGAGACTTAGTGAAGCCGGGAATAATTTAACTGTAGCTAACCGGCACTGCCCGGTGCGCAAAACCATGCAAACACGGTTTTTATAGTGGGGAAATGAAAGAGATAGAAATTAGCCCAAAATGGCCAATAAACTACTAACTTCTGGGCTGGAACCACACTTCCATGGACAGATAAGTTGCACAAAGCTCCCCTCTCTCACAGGTGAACAGAGAAGCTTCCTTCTATCCAAGTAAGGTATGGGCAACTCAGACTGCCAAAATCTTATATGGGCTGTTAGTTCTGCTGATGTCAGGAACTTAGCTGCTGCAATAAAAAGGTGTGAAACTGCTTTATACTGTCTTTATTGCAGGTTGGAAGAGAATGTACACAGATTCACAGCTGCTTACCATGCCTTTGATAGCAATTAGATCAGTCACAGGTTGAAAGACAGTTGTCACCTCTTCTGAAAATTTACCTAAGCATTACAGTATTAAATGCTAAGCTTTAAATGTTGCTTGTTTATACTACTTTATATGTTAAGAAGACTTAAATGTAAGTTCAAAGATGTTTGTGACATTTAGAGAAAACTCAGATTTATTTCTTGTAATTCTTGTAAAGTATCAACGCATTTACCGTTTGCATGCCACCCCCACAGAACAGAACTGCTGAAATCATGACTGCTCTGCAGGAAGGGAGACAGGTGTCAACCTTATCAACTAGGTGAGGCAATACTGTTTATAGGAAGGTTTTTACGCTTTTTTGTGACATCCTTCCAGAGGTGAAGCATATATGGTGCATAGATCCATGGGAAGAGGCATCTTCCACTGACTTTGAGTCAGTCCTTACATGGGGGGAATGCATGAGCATTTTCTAGTCTACAAAAGAAATGTAACCATTGATGTCAACCATGACACTTGGCTGAATTTATTTTAGCATACATATGTTATGTACCCTTTCATTAAAAGCATTAGGAAAAGGAAATCAGAAGTACCTTAACTATCTCTCTCTCTCTCTCTATATATATATATATATATATATATATATATATATATAGATATATATACACACACACACACACACACACACACATATATATATATATATAGAGAGAGAGAGAAATTTAAGAAGTATGTGTGTAGCAGACATTTTACATGCATGTATAGAAACATATGAGTGTGTGTATAATGAAGAAACAGATTATATGCATGTGTGTGTGCATATGTATGTGTACGTGTATGTGTGCATATACAGCTAGTGACACCTCACCTCACCTCCCAGTCTGCAGTTTGGTAAAGTTAAACATTTCTGTATTGTACAGTGCAACCACCAAAATGTTTTTTTCTGTTAATTTGGTAAAATGACTCACTTTAATGAATGTATATTCCAGATTTCATTGTTTTAAATCTTGACGTCTCTCTTACAAAGTTATAAATGCTTTTCCTTTAATAGATGTTTTGCAAATTTTCTTAATAACTTTGTATATGTAATTATAGAGCTTTACTCCATGGGTATCTATTGTAAATGTGATTTAGTTCTCCGTTGGACATTCCCTGTAAATAAGTAAGTAACTAAACAATAAGAATGATGGGGCTAAAGCTCCAGGCTCAAACATGTGAAACAGGCCTGCTGTTGCCACTTCCACTTTAGTCTAAAATTATGTGCTATTGAAACAAAAAATAGGCCACTTATAATTTTCATAGATTCATAGGTTCATAGGTAGGTACTAGGCTATTGGCCCTAGGGCCTATATAAGCCTAGCCAAATGGTACCCTGGCTTTCGCCACCCAAGAAAATTATTTTCCTGTGCCCCTGTTGAGCAGAGCCACAAAAGTGATCCCGGGGTGAATTTCCTATCTCCCATCCAATCATCAAGATTTTTCTTGAAGACTGCTAATGAGGAGCTTTGAGTGATATAGATAGGTAGTTTGTTCCAGAGTATAGGAAGTCTCTGGGACAGGAATCTATCCCTCCAGCATATTCTGTTTATTGTGGGGACAAGGTTTAGGTCCCTAGAGCGCTTAGCTCGGAGGGATTGGGATTTCTTTAAGTGGAGCATGTCCAAAAGCTCTGGGTTTGATATAGCTTTGTATGTTAGTCAGAGATTGCCTCTGAGTAGGCGATATGCGATGGAGTAAAGCTGGAGTTTTTTGAGACGGTCTGCGTAGTTCATCTGTTTGAGGCTGGTAATCCTCTTTGTGAGGTATTTCTGTGGCCTTTCCAGTTGTTGTAGATGTCTTGTGAGGTACATACCAAAAGGGACGTTGTACTCTATAATGGGTCTAATAAGTGATGAGTAGAGGGGAACAATGACCTCTTTTTTCCTGGATGAGAAACCTTTTGTGATGAGGTGTGCCACGTAGAAGGATTTCCTGACTACTGTGGCAATGTGATTATCAAAGGAGAGACTACTGTCCACCTGTGTCCTAATGTCTCTTATCACACTTTTGGTGTTAAGTAGACCACCGCCTATGTGGTAGTTCATGGGTACAGAGTTTTTACCAAAAGGGATGACAATGCACTTTTTGGCATTGAGCTTGAGGCCATGGCTTTGACACCAGGCATCTGTCTCAGTGAGGCCCTTTTGTAGGATGTCCACATCATTAGGAGTTTTGATTATGGCTCCTAGTTTGCAGTCATCTGCGAACTTTGTTAGCCAAGGACCTTCTGTGTTAGCCTGTACTTCAGAGAAGTAGATACCAAACAGGAGAGGACCCAGGACTGAACCCTGTGGTACTCCACCTGTCACTGGTCTGAAGTTGGATTTAGAGTCTGCTACTTTCACAGTGCAGGTTCTGTCAGTGAGCCAGATGGCAACCCATTGTGACATAGGGATTTATACCTAGTTTAGTGAGTTTATCTATAATTCCAGAGTGGGGAATCGTGTCGAAAGCCTTGGCGAGATCTAGATAGGCTGTGTGAACCACCTTGGTGACCGCTTCAAAGAAGTCTGTCAGGTTTAGAAGACATGATCTGCCTTTTACAAACCTGAACTGGGTAGGGTCCATATTTTTGAGATTACCAATGTCATTGTTTATAAGTTCCATGATGATACATTCCATAGCCTTGCAGACCAGGCTCATCAGGCTAATGGGGCAGTAGTTCCTGGGGTCTGTGGTGGCTCTCTCTTTGTGGAGTGGGGTAACCGTTGCTGTGTGCCATTCAGTGGGCACAAAGCCTGAGATGAGGCTATGATTGAACATGGTACTTAAGTTGGGTGCCAGTTCATTCTGTAGTTCGTGTAGAATGCAGCCGGTGATGTTGTCAGGTCCCATGGATGATGTGTTCTTGGCTTTGGAGAGTGTGTTTTTTACCTGTGCAGCCGTGATTACAGGAACTTTGCATTCTTCCGGTATAGAGTTGGGAGCTTTAGGGGGTGAGAGAGGGAAAAGTTAGCACTGAACCTATCTGCCAGGATGTTGGCAATATCAGTTGGTTCTGTATATTTAGTGCCATTGTGCTGTAACTCACAGCAGATCTGAGTATTGCCATTGAGATTCTTGACATAGCTATAGAATGCTTTGTGGTTGTCTTTAGAATCAGTGGCTATTTTGTTTTCATAACTAGCTTTGGAGGATTTTATGAGGGATCTCAGCTTCTTACTGAGGATGGCCAGGGATTTCCTCCAATCATAGGATTTTATTCTTTTTTTGCAACAGTTTCTTTCTTCTGTTGTAGAGTTTGTTTATGGCAGGGGACCACCAGACTGGCTTCCTTTTTTGGAGGATAGCATCTTGGTTCTGTTAGGGATTGCATGATCCATGCACTCGTGTAAGTGCTTATAAAGTGCATTTGTATAGGATTCAGCAGTCGTATGTCTATTGTCCGTCAGCATGGGTGTTGTGAAGTTTGCCACTTCTGTCTTAAGAAGTGTGAAGTTGGCTTTGGAGAAATTTTTTATGGTAGTTTCCCTAATGGGGGTGGGGGTAGGATGCGGATGTCTAGGGTGATTAGCTTGTGGTCAGATCTGACCAACGAGGAACTGACCTCTGGTGTGGAACACCGGTTGCCCATGTTGGTAATGACCAGGTCTGGGATATTGCTGTCCCTGGTGGGGGTGTGGATAAGTTGATCCAAGGCATTGGAATTTATGAATTCCAGAAAACGTTGAGCACAAGAGTTGGTACATGAGTAGTTTTCCCAGTTAATGGTGGGGTAGTTGAAATCGCCCATTATTATTAGGGTGTTAGGTTGTACCCTAATATTTTCCAGTGTTTCAAGAAATGGGGAATGGGAATCCTGGGCCATGGTGGGGGATCTGTAGCAAGCTACAATTTGGATTGCGGTCTTGCCCAGAATTAGTTGCACTTGGATAATCTCAGATGTATTATGCAGAGCAACTAGCCTGGAGGTGTGGATATCCTTCATGAATATAGACACGCCTCCACCTTTAGTGTTTCGGTCCAGGTTAGTTGGCCAAAAGGTGTGGTATGAATTATAGCCCAGTAATGCAGGGATGCTCTCTGGAGCCTTAAACCAGCTCTCTGTCACTGCACAGATGTCAATGTTCTCCATTTTAAGGAGTGTCTCGAGTCAGTGCATTTTGAGGTTTAGACTTCTAGAATTGAGTAGCATTACCCTCAGATTTTGGTTGCTTGTACCTGTTATGGTGGTGAATTTGTCATTTGAACCTTGCCTAAAAAAGGCACTATGGGGTTGGCAAGAGCCTTAGCCAGTATCTGGAATTCCAAAGGCGACAGGTGCAGGCCATCTCTGGCAAAGAATCATGGTTTGTCAATCATGTCATCCCAGGCAGACAAATACTGGATCCCCTTAGAATGACACCAGAAGCTTTAACATTTGTTGAAGTCAATCATTTTGTTCTTGTACTTTGGTATCATTCTGGGTGATGGCAGGATGCTACTCAGGACTAGGGTCATACCTGCCTGGGTTACAAGATCAGACAGCTCCTCCATGTCTCTTTTCATGTAGTCCAGGGAGGTACATCTCAGGTTATTCACACCAACATGGACAATGATAGAGTCATATTTGTACTTGTTGTGGAGTGTCCTGAGTGCGTGCGTTATGTGGCGGATCTGGGCACCCATCAGGCAGCTGGCAGTAACTTTCTCCTTGTTTAGCCTGGTGAGTGGAGCATCAGTATGCTTGAGTATAGAGTCACCTGTGACTAGAGTGTTGGGTACGTTGTTATGCCTTATGGGCTGTGGTTGAGTGGCACATTGAGTTTGTGGGCTATGTGTCATTTGGGTTGTGTTGGGGGGGGGGGGTGGAGGTTGCTTGCGTTTCTTCTTTTGAGGTCCCTGTTGCTTGGATAGATTTTTATTGAGAGCCTCCACGAATATAGGCGTGTGTTTTGTGTTTCTATGTGTGTGTTTTGGTGCTATAGGCTTTGAGGGACTATGTGATGAGTGTGGTGTGGTGCAAGTGTTTACCTTCTCCTCTTGACTGTCTAGTCCAGTCTTGGGTGAAGAAAGCTTTGCTTCCAGTTTGGCTATATAAGTGCATCTCTCACAGGTTGTAGTGTTGGGTGGTAGAAGGAGAGGGTTGTCTGTGTACATGAGGCAATTGCTGCATTGCCCTAAGATGCCCAGATTCGTCAGGTAGGCAGGAGAAAACACCGGGAGCTGACCCTTAGACATGCCTGGATAGGTGCTTATTTATTAAGTACTAAAAACTGTTTTCCTCTAGACAAGTGAGGAAAGTTGAGTGCTGTAGTAATTTGTAGCTTATTTAGTGTTTACAATGAGTTCACTTCAAGTGCTGAGCTGAAAGAAATAGATTTGAGTGCTGAAACTA
The DNA here is from genome assembly GCF_019279795.1 of Protopterus annectens. Classification (NCBI taxonomy): domain Eukaryota; kingdom Metazoa; phylum Chordata; order Ceratodontiformes; family Protopteridae; genus Protopterus; species Protopterus annectens. The sequence goes on from NC_056727.1 coordinate 476,732,009, forward strand.
GAAAACTGGCTAGTTCTAAGAAACACAATTAAGCTAGAAGGCTTCCCTCCAACACAGAAAGGCTTGGAGGCTCAGAAGCTTACAAACAGTCCTGGATATAGCATATCTGTATCTGGACTAGACTACTTACAGGAAAGGCAGGAAACAAGCTTAGACATTTTTTTTTTTGCAAAGTGGAAAGGGGAAAGGAAGAGCAGAAACTAAGTGGTTTGGCCTTCTCAAATGTTCTCCCTGGATTTGGTAGAATGAGGTAATGACACTAGACTGGGAGGAGTGTCCCAGATCAAATGTACAGTAGGGGCAGGCAACTGCAAAGCCACCAAGTATAAAAACAGGATACCAATAGGGAGGTAGGGTGGGAAACAAAAATCTGAACAGACAAACCCAACCAGATGCTTAACAAGTGTAGAACATTTCTAGTTAATACCACACACACAGTGAAACTAGCTAGAAAAGTATATACAGACAATAAAAGTGCTATAAATAACTCGTAAAAATAAGCAAAAAAAAAAACAGCATACTTAATGTTATATATCACAGATCAGTTTGCTCAGTGCCCTTCCTCCCATTTGCTCAGTGTGAAATGGCAGAAAGTTAACTTCTTAAGTAACAAAGTCGAAACCTGAAACAACTTTTAAAAAAAGCTTAAAAGAACCAATGAGGTGCTTACTCCAAGCTGTAGTCCAGGTAACCCCAATCAGCCAATGACCATAAACAGGGCCGGCCTTAGCTGAAATAGCGCCCTAGGCGAAGTAGTGCTCCGGCACCCCTTAAGCTCCACCCTCACCACACTCATGAAACACCCCTATTTGAGCCACACCCACTGCGTCATTCCCCAAGAAAGCCACTGCAGTCATTTCCTTAAATTATTTAACTCCATAGGAAGAAAAAGATACCTTGTAATGTAGTTAAACTGCAGCTACCTTTGCATATGTATTTTCTACTTGAAATACCAGAGCCAGATCGTGGTCAAATAGGGTTCTAGGAAGGGTAATAGACCGCCACCCCAGAGCAGCCCCTCCTGCAGCAAACCCAAGCAGCAGCCCCCTCCTCAGACATTCCAGTATTCCATTACTTGATTATCTCACCAGTTACTACGCATATATTCTATTTGCTTCTACAAAAATTACAGATATTGAAATAGCACAAACACAGATAGCCATTTGCTAAACAAACAATACACTCTCACAATGAAAACAGACTTAGCATGAGCAGTAAACTTGTCTGCCCTTGAAACTCATATTCATTGAAATGGCAAAACTCACTTTCATTGAAACAATGGCAAAACTCACTTGAAACAGCAGGAAAACTCACATCAAAAGTTATACAAGGCATAAACCAAAAACCTGAGATAAGATCATGTATATTTTGTGAACTTGGACAGTTGAGAATCAAGCCACTCACCAATCTCTTCCTTGTCTCTTACACACATACATACATATACAGTCTCCCCTGACCAACGCACGCACACACACATGCAAACAATCTTCTAGCTCAAGAATAAGTGGACAAAAATCCATTACTATGGAAATTTTAACTAATCCTCTTAAACACTGAAAAGGTTGTAATAATAATCATAGATTTAACATTAATGTGCATTTTCTGAAGGACATCAATTGTCTGTCATTTAGCAACTGCAGCCTACAAAGATATGTCAGAAAACCTCACATTTTATGAGAAACAGAGGCAAACTCACAGATGGTGGAAAGTTAAGGCACACACCAATCTGGTTTCTGTCACTCTCTCTCATTCACTCGTGCATATAGTCTGACCAATTATGTACACATGCATACACTCACAAACCACGTGAATTGCACATACCTGCTTGTACCGTTCCTGAAGATCTGTTTTTTTCCTGCAGTCTGGTTATTTGGGTTACATATTTGACAAACTACATCATACAACACACACACAAAAAAATCTCAACCCTCTTTACTTGCTGTAAAACTAAAAGTAATAAAAATGCAACACAAAACTTCTTTCATTACAATGATGATAAAATGAGCCTTTGATATCTTTCAGACTAGTAACAGCCTTGTATGATCCTACACTTTCTTCCTGGACTGGTTCTACCCCGTGTCTTCTACTGATTCTGCTGCTGTCTGCCCTTAAATGTGGTACACAGCTGCTCTCCCTTCTTCTCCTTACTGCCTTACTAGTTGTTTTACCTAACACTACTTAAGCAAGGCCCGTGAGATGCCTCTCAAGCAAAACAGAAGCCACTTTCTACTCATGTCTGCTTCTAGCAGCCATTACTTTAATGGTTTTCTATTAGTAATGCAAGAGGCCTGATGGGACATGTCCCAAGACAAACAGTGATTTAAATGGTCTATATTACCACATTGAAAAAGCCATTAATCGAATGACTTTATAACTGAAAAAGCTGATAAAAAAAACTGTGTATTGTCAGATCGCTGTACAGTAAAGATCAGAAAATTCCTCTTTCCTCACTGTAGTGAAATCTCAGAGTTGGTATATATAATTAGTGGGGGTTGGGTTGGGGGGTGCAGCCCCCCACAAAAGCAAGCTCTATTAACCACATTTTCGGTTATAAAGCCATTCGATTAATGGCTTTCGATGTGGTAATATAGACCCATTTAAACAAACAACGGCAAATTCAAAAACTTGCTCTTCATGACCCCTGCACCCACCTGACAACCACATCCCTACGGTGACAAAGGCCAAGAGACAGATTTTAAAGCTTGCTCTGGGTGGGAGATTTGCATAATGGTTAAGGTGTTTGCCTTACAAACAGAAAGTGCAGGGATTGATTCTCACATGGGGTGATTAGCTAGTCTTAAAATGTCCCACTAGGGCAGTTAGCCTAGTACTTATCTATGAACCTACAAACCTATAAACTTAGAAAGTTACAAATCTAAAACGACTGTTTCAAAGTTTAATTCAAGCAAATAATTCATCCAGTAAATGATTTTGTCTTAAATAAGACTTCATCAGACTCTTACAAAGTTTTTAGAATAACAAAATTTGTGTTAGCATACAATTTCTGAAGGATATGAAGTCTACAATGCATAAGTGGTTTCGGCTGTCAGTATCATCAGACAAACACCCTCTGTGAGAACTTGACAGTAGCAACAAACATTTGTGCAGCATTAGCCAACTGTGGAGATCAGAACTCGTAGCCAAGTAAACAAACAATAAATAATTTCTTAAACCACTACTCTACTCTTGGTTTTCATCCAAATAAAGACCCCCCTGGGTATTGCAATCTATGTCTGCTACAAAACTGAAATGGAGGTGTCATGTGTACAAGATCTATATGTACAGAACAGTAAAGCAGTTTAAAGTGGTTGTATTTATAAATTCACAAACTTGACTTGCTAGGCTGCATTGCATACTGTTGCTCTGACTTCTTAAAGGAGCTTTTATTAGTCCTCTCTACAGTTAATGTGTTTATATAAAAAAACAGTCACCACTAAAATGCTAAAAATTCACTCAGTAATCACCTTACAATTAAAGCCTATAAATTCATATGCAGGTTTATTTACAGTAAGAAAAATAGCACACATTTTTCAGTAATGTCACAAGCTCTTGTGAAACATTGAGTTAAATGAACTATAGCCATATAGGAGTTACTGCAATAACTTCAAAACTGAATGCTAAAGATCAATATTTAAAAAAAAGAGCTGTTGAGAGTATTTAGAAGTAAAACGTTAGAAGATTTTTTTTCCTCTAATACTAATTTTCTGCTAGACAGTACATCAAAGAATCTCTTAAATGAAATGGCACGGTGTAAAGTGTTTCTCAAAGAGTAGTCCACTGCTGACGTTTTGTGTAAAAGCCAGCTTGTTTCACAAGATGAAGTAACCCTGAAGCACAAAACGAGATTCTGATGGGAGGTAAGGATCCCACAGCCCACACAGCTTGACCATTTCTCTATTTTCTGGATAAGCTACAGATTCAGATTTAATAGTTTACATTGCCTCCACCCTTTATAAGAACTGTCTTGTCTTCCACAAGTATACTCTGCTCTACTCTGCACTATACCTTCATCAAGGTTATTCACCACACAATAATACTTTTCTCACATCTGTCCTGAACAGTCCATACAACATTTCTGTTGCCCTACTCTGAAATCCTTCTTATCCATACGTACCTCTCCAGAACATCATACGATACTCCAGATGGGTCCTACCAACAGTCTACAAACATGAACAACTTCTTGTTTTTAACTGCTGATGCCTCTCCGTATTAATTTCACAATTCAGCCAGCTTATTTCTTTATTTGTTTACCTTCAGGTCACATGAAATAACATCCCACCTTCTCTTTACTTTACTTCTGTTCCTAATGTCTTACCTCTAAAATATTTATTAACTTTTGTTTTCCTTCAAAGATCCTTCTCTCTCTTTTTTTTTTTCTCTCACAGAATTACTGTGTGAATTGATATTCCACCAAGCTGCCTATAGGTGTGTGTGTGCTGTGTGACAGTAGATAAGTAGGACCTTGCTCAGAATTTGTTACGCTGTCCCTTGACAATTGAGTGCTGGGATAGAATCTGACTCCCCTGAGATCTGGATCGGGATTAAGTGGGCAAACTGAAAACGAATGAATGAATTTAAAGTGATTGCACACACTTCCTGCAATTCTTTCAAACATACTTTCATATTTTTATACATTATTGTTTAATAAAGCCACTAAAATAACTGTTTTATCAGCAAACAGGCAAACCTCTCAAGCAATCTCAGTACTGGCCTGCTGCTATAAACTAATTCTGTACTGTGAACCCCTTTTATTCCTGCCATCTGTGCCCTAATATATATATATATATATATATATATATATATATATATATATATATATATATATAAAACAGAATTACACCACGTGGACTTAACCCCCGACCCGACTTCACGGAACTGCTAGCTTAAAATTAGCGCACGACTGAAAATTGGATTTACTTCCAAGCTGGCGTAAGCACGCATGATTCTCATTACAGGAGAAGACGCTAATAGGGCAATCGACCTGCTGCAGCTGTAAAAGTGGGAGGGTGCTCACCCCCCATGGTTCCGACGCCCTTGTTTTTTTTTAATTGGTTTAGTTAGTGCATTCTTTCTTCCCGCCACCTGCTGCAGGCACTGGGAAGAAAGAATGCACTAATTAAACTAATTAAAATAAACAAATAAATAAGCCAAAATTGTGCCCTTTACAAGGCCGGCCTGTACGGCGCCCTAGGCGGTCGCCTAGTTCGCCTATGCCTAAGGCTGGCCGTGACCATAAACACTTCTCTCTCACTGAAATGCTATACTGGCTTTGGCTAAACTAAGATGGCTTGTAACGTTCTCAGACACACAGCCTCCACCAACAAACAACTAGGCCCAAAACACAAGCCTGAATATGGACAATGCTTCAACTACCCACACTACTTAGGTAGAAAAAAACTGCAGAAATGTTTAAACAGATAAAGGAGCAGGAATACTCTAGAGAATGCTTTTAACTGCAAACAAGTTATATGATATACTCCTTGGCAGGAAATCAGAACAGACAAACCCAACCAGATGCTTAACAAATGTAGAACATTTGTAGTTTCAGTTCTGTATTCACTAGACACATAATCAAGCACTGAGTACAGGTGAGGCAGAGTATGGTTAAACTACCAAGCAAAGAGAGAGTGAAACACTGACACAAGGAAACCAAACACCCCATTTTCATTAATCAGTTTATTAACCTTAGGGTTCTTGATTGTGGCATTCATGTATTACATATGTAAATATGATAAGAAGTACTACATAAGGAAAATGATTGACATAAGAATTGAATGGGACGACTAAAAGCAAAACATTTTAGCAGACAACATGTGGCTGAACTGTATGAAAGACAGGAATGAAATTGATGCAGCAGTTCCTGTGCAAATCTGGGAAAAATGGGAGAAAATGGGCTTGACAAAGTACACTACAGTGTTTCTTAAAATATTAAGCTCATTAACAACATACCATACTTCCTAAGACTGTGCAGTTGGTGAAAAAAGTAGATGATGAGCAGACATTCTTGAATTTGTGCTGTTCCTTTTTTACCATTGTAAAATGGAGAATGCAGATGTATGTGTAATGTATTGTGAACTGAGCATCTTTATTTGTCAGCTATTTGTGTTTGTCTCATTAGCATTGCTTGTATTTATGTTGCACACCCAACTGTTTTCTAGTCCAACAATTGTGGAGTTTGCCAGGGGTAGAGAGACTTATTAGTGAATTGTCAGAAGACTGCCACTCATTAGTAGCAGTAAGCATTCTTAAAGTAGCTATACACATCATTTCACAAGAGATGTTTACTAGGCAGACAGTAAACTGGAGAATCATTCAAAGGGCAAAACATGCACAGATCACAAACAAATGTAAACAAGTACATGAGGTAAACAATGTCATTGATGGAATTTTGTATAGTCAACTGTGGGGAAGTGAACCGAAAATGGAATGGAGAAGGAAAAGACATGGCAGAAAGGAAATGTACATTAAACACATCACCATTTCAATTATGACTGGGGAAAATAAACATTACAGAAAAAGTTAATATGTAGTGGAAAGCTATGAATTTCTTTGGACACAGTGAAACCTGCAGCTACCATAACTAATAACAGACTGAAGAAGCCTAACATAGAAGCAGTGTGATAGCTGTGATGTGTACTGAAAAAAATGGAATAAAAGAATAGGGTCATAGGTTTATAAAAAGTTGCTAAACATGCAGTCCATGAGAACATTAGGGAGTCTAGCCCAAATTTCCAATCACCACAAAGTACTTGCTCAAGGTCATACAGTAAGAAAATGAAGGTGGAAAGATTCAAACCAAGTACTCTTAGCACTGGAAGCAGAACTTTAGTCCACTGCACTTACTGCCAGACATATCACAAGTTCAGTTAGAGGAACAGGAACAGGTTGCTGTATGCCTCAGTTCAATGATAGTTGTAACCATCAGGAGTGCAGTTTCGTGCAAAATTACACAGAGCAATTTTTAAGTCTTACAGAGCCCAGAGCATAAGTAGCAGTTGTGTCATTATCAAGAAGTCTGTTTTGGTGAAGAGTGAAACAGGAAAAACATAATGTCAGTAGACATTGCAAAAAAAAAAGTTATCCTAAGGTAAGGAATAAAGGGTTGGTAATATTTGGCTGTAGAATTGCATAACAACATAGTAAGGAGAAAAAGAGCATGACTTTAGTTAAATGCAACTGATAATAAATTGCTACGATATTCCACCCCCATAAAAAAAGAAAGTGTCCACTGTAGGGACTGGGAATAGAATTATTTTCTAGTCCCTTCATTTTACGTCATTATCAGGGAATCAGGTTTGTGGAAGAGTTATTTTCTTGTATTTTAAGAAATCACTATATTAGCAGAATAACAAGAAAAGACAGAAAATATAATGCTACAAGAAATCTGTGCCTCAGATTAAATAGTTATCCAAAGTTAAGGACTAGAAAGTTGGTCATATTTTGTTTAGAAACTTACTTAGTAAAGGGAAACAAGAACATGACATTAGTTACAAAACAAATGAAAACAAAACATTTTCTACTGCATTCAAGTAAAAATAAATAAATAAAAATCATTCCATTGCAGGCACTGGGGAACAGAAATCTTCTCAAATCCCTTCCTTTCCAGTAGCAGCTGACACACATGACGCAGCACGAATCTCTAAGTCCAGTGACAGTTTTGTCACCTCAGAAATTGTGTGGGGGAGGGGACTGTCAACTTATCTTGGACTACAAAAGGATACTTTGAGCAAAGACCTGAAATTTAGCTACTGTTTGCTTACAGTTGTATAACTCCTTAGTACATTGTAAAATGGGCTCTGCAACAAACATAAATGAGGGTCGTAACAGGAAAAAAAAGAAGCAGTCCTGTTACAGAATGTATTTAAGATAACACTGACTGACACTGGTCCCATTATATGTCAATGGGATGGGAATACACCACTGCTTCTTTTTGTCAAGCATGGCTCATATAAAGCATACTTGAAATGGATTATGGGAAAGAGAAAGGCTTGAAGAAAAAAATATCACATTGATATGTTAAGCCCCATTGGCAGCCATTTGTAGAAAACATATTAAAATTCTATAAGAAGCACTCGGTGTGATTTTGAGGTATTAAAATAGCAAAGTAAACAAAGATAGACTGAAAAAATAGATTTTTTTTTAGTTCTAAGATGGAGTTTTTAAAGTTCATAGGTTCATATGTATTTACCAGGCTAACAACCACAAGGGCCTTTTTAAGCCTACCCATGCATCCCAAATCTCTGACAAGTTCTGGCACCCCTGATAAGTGTAAGCAGAGGCTTGGAAGGTGAAACATTTACAAGTAGGGGCCTGGGACATGAACCATTTACAGGCTGCCTGTGTCTATTAGAGACAAAGGTGCCAAGCCAGGGATGAATTTCCTGTTCCCCATCCATTTGTCCAAGTTGCACTTGAAATAGGTTAGGGAGGAACTCTGCTTCATATGGATGGAGAGCCTGTTCCATAGACAGAATAGTCTCTGGGATACATAATTCTGAAGAACTATAGGTTCATATATTCATAGGTAATTCCCTGATAATCAGTTTGTAGACCATTTCAAACCTAGTCAAAAAACCCTATTCAAAATTTCCCTCTAGCCTCAAGGAGGGATAGACAAGACAGATCGGGAGAGACCTTGAGGCTGTCCATCCAATTATCTAGGCTTACCTTGACAGTGGCAAGGGTACTACTCTGCTTGACATGTAGTCGAAGTTTGTTCTTGAGATGAAGGATACATTGGGATATGAATCTATCATGCCAACATGTCTTATTTATCTGCTGATGGTTTAGTTCCTTTAACCGAGTATTTGATGTACCATTAGTTCTGTGAAAGATCAAATAGAATTGGATCTTTCATGGCAAGAAAGGCTAGACACAGATCTCCATGGAGGAGTCTGTAAGAGACTGAGTGCAGAGAAATGGCTGCCAGTCTTTCCTAATAACTTAAGATTTTTGAGGCCACTGATCTTTGCAGTTATGAATCTCCGAGTCCTCTCAAGTTGTGTGATATGTTCAGATACATGCCAAAAGTTGTGTTATATTCACCAATAGATCTGATAAGATATGAGTAAAGGGGAATTGAGACTTCTTTGGATCTAGTCAAGATGACTTTGGAAATTAGATGGGCCAGATAAAAGGCTTTCTGAACTACTGTGGAGACATGATGATCAAATGATAAGGAATTATCAGCAAGTGTACCAAGACCCCTTGCAACAGTGTCTCATTGGACAGGTGCATTTCCTATACAGTAAGTGAAACGTTTCTGTTTACCAAAATGTACTATGCTACATTTTTTACATTTAATTTGAGTTGTCCTTGGACCAATTGTTAACATGGTCTAAGCCATGATGGAGCTATTATGGACAGTTGAAGATCAAATAACCAGTTTTCAATCATCTGCCAGTATAGTTAACCAGAAGTCAGAAGTGCTGACCTGAAAATCTGAAAAATATATTCCAAATAGGAGAGGTCCTAAAACAGAGCCCTGTAGTACACCACTGGTGATGGTTTTGCTTTCAGAAGTGGCATTTGCTACTCTACCCACATGGGTTCTGCCAGACAACCAGTTAGCTATACATTACACAATATAAGGATTTACATTCAGATTTACAAGTCTATTGATAATGCTTGCATAAGGAATAGTGCCAAAGGCCTTGGCCAGGTCTAAATATGCTGCATGTATTGCATAACTACTATCCACGGCTTCAGTTGCTTTTTCATTGAAATTAATTAGATTAAAGAGGCAGGGTCTTCCCCTGATAAAGACAAATTGATGAGGGCCCAGGGTTGAGAGCTTTTCAATGTCCACTTAAATGAAGTCTGAGATAATGCTCTCCATAGCTTTGCACATGAGGCTAATGAGACTAATGTGTTTATAGTTACCAAGGTCCGTGGTTGGACCACCCTTGTGTAATGGCATTACAATGGCTGTTTTCCAGGCTTCAGGAATGTAACCAGTGGAGATGCTTAGATTAGAGAGGTTAAGTAGGGGTTCAGAAAGACCATATTTGGCACTGATAGTCAGGCAACCTAGTATGTTGTCAGGGCCCATGGATGCAGTATTCTTAGTTTTTGAAAGAGATGAGCGAACTTGTTCTATAGTAATTAAAGGGGGTGGTTGGGACTGGGGAACCTGTGGGATAGCTATAACTGTGTGTGGAGTAAAATTTGCACTACATTTATTATGTAGGATATTAGCTATTTGATTGATTTCAGAGATTGTGGTGTTATTGTGGACTAGCTCCAAACACTTTTGGGCATTAGTTCTTAACTTTCTGACATAGTTAAAGAAACATTTGCAGTTATTTTCAGTTTAGTGGCTATTTTAAGTTCACACTCAGCTTTGAGCTTCCTAATGGTTCCATTAAGCTCTTTGTTAATTTGCTTAAGTGTGCTCTTAAGGTAGGTAAAGTGAGACTTCTTATAAGCATTAAGTAGTTTGTTTCTCTTGTTATATAATTTATTTTATATGGTATTCCATCACATGAGATTGTTTTTAAACTTCTCATTATATTTAATAATTTATTTATATGGTATTTCACCACAGGTGATTGCTTTTAAACTTCTCATTATATTTATTTGTGGTTAGAGGCTGTCTTATTAATACAACTATTTAAGTTGGAGTAGAAGTCAGAAGCATAGGTAGCAGCTTTAGCAATAGGATCCTTCAGAGAAGGATTACATCAGAATTTAAGTTATCAAGTAACTGAAGAAGGCTTGCTTTTGAGAAGTCCCTAAACACAGAGCTATTTACTGGGGAGGTACCACCAGTTTTAAAGGAAAAGGTTACTAACTTATGGTCTGATTTAACAAGGAGCTGTGCAAGAAGTGACCATATTTGTGAGGACTAGATCCAGGATATTGGTGCCTCTAGTAGGATGGTTAACTATTTATGAGAGTGATTTTAGCATTTATAATATCAAGGAAGTGCTGGGCATGCCGACCATTGGCAGCGTAAGTCAGCCAGTTATTGATGTATAGTTGAAGTCTCCCAGTAGAAAGGTCTTGGGTTTAACGTGAACTTCAGGTAATGCGTAAGATAGCTATTGTGCTCAGAAGGAGATATAGAAGGTATTCTATAGCTATCTACTATTATCCAATTGCCATCCTTCCACCACTCTCAGAGGTCCTTGAAAAATGTTGCTCTAGTATTTCTTAGACAATTAAATTATATCTTCTACACAACATAGCTTCAGATTCTATCACAGTATTCCAATGGCACTTCTGGACTTCATGAATATGGTCAACCTCAATAGAAACAATAGTAAAATATTCTCCGCTCTCTTTTTACAGATCTGTTAAAAGCATTCTGCACTGTGTCATACAGCCCACTCCTTCACAACCTAAAATGCACAGGGCTTTCAAACTCAGTCCTACAATGGTTCAGAAGCTATCTTTCAACAAGACACCAAGCAGAACTGGCCTTAGGTCAGCTGGTGCCCTAGACAAATGTGCTCCATGGTGCCCCCATTGCCCACTCACCCACACACACACACATCACCCAATGTCCCCACCCCCATTCTGGCCTACCCACACAATCCAAATTACTTTCTTTTTTTCCTTTTTCTCACAATTTGTCTTAATCTGGAGGTTTTTCCTGCATTTATTCATTCATTCAAGTAGACGACAAGACTGCACTCTTATAACTGTGGGGGGAAACAACTGCATTAATCTGGGATTCTGGGAGCCACAAGGCCCACAGACACCATGTGGACTCTAAATACTTCTGATGTGCATTTTACAGTTTTTTAAAACAAGCTTTACACCAGTGATGGCCTGAACATAAATCACGATCAGTCCATCATTGGCTTAAATATAAATCGTGATTAAGGGAAGAAATTCAGTCTTGCTCTTCAACTTAGTTTTTTTCCTGCATCCAATCAATACACCATAACTGATGAAGACTACACTGTAGAAACTAAATTAAGCTGGAGGCCTAGTGACCACTAGGCACCTACAAACCATGGGGTTATAAATTATTTGATGTGCATTTTAGAGCTTTTTTTTCCAACCTTTTGATCCAGTGATGGTCTGAACAAAAATCATGCATAAGGAATGAAATTCAGTCTTATATCCAAGGCTTAATGCTCAAACTTGACCAAAAAGCAGTGCACAATAAACAGGGAAGACAAATGAATGTGATGATACATAAATCATATCTGGAAATAGTAACTGCCTACCCACACTACCTTAAAAAGATGGCCACTTTCTGTGTATCTCCATCTGGTGTTAAATTTGATAAGGAAATTAAAGCACAGATGGCCACAGTCATGTATTTCAAGTTATTTTTGTCATATGTGCATAGAGCCTGCCTTCTCACCCCTACAGGCAAAAGACAGCCAACATCTGTGTAACATTCTGATGTTAGACTTGGACAAAACTGGAAAAAAAAGTAGAACATATTTGCCATCAGACATGTATGTAAACAGAATGCTTCTTTGCCCTCTACAAAAGATAGCTACTTGTATATGCATCTAATGTTTAATTGTGAGCAAAATGAAAAAAAAAATTACAGTAATATTTCCAAATTGTTACTTGCAAGTACAGTGTTCCTGTAGAAGCATAGTGGCCCTCTATGCACTCCTCTAAGGAAGGAAAGTTAAAGAAATAATGATCATATTGTCACCAGCCCAACATAAGACAGTGTTTGCTGAGGTTTTGGTGGAAAACTGAAGAAATAATCATATCATCCCCATCTCCCAGTACAAGCTACATGACCTTTTTGTACACCTCTGAGCAGGATTAGTTGTAACCAAGGTGGGGTGCAAGACTGAGGCCACTACTAAGCCTGTATCAAAATCAACCCCCAGAAGCTCGAGGGTCTGGGTATTCCGTGATTCATTTTACCCTTTTTTGAGATGATGTTTTAAACTGAGCAAGTATCAACAGGGTTTGTTACTTTCTTCCAGACGCCCCCCCCCCACCACCACCAAGCAGTTGTAGCCATGTTTATGAATAATTTAGATGTCTGATTGTGATAAAAAAGGATGGCCATCTAATGCATATCTCCATTGTTCCAAACATTTTCTGCACATTAAAATATTTCTAGTTACTTCACACATACCACATTAGTCCTGGAAAGCAAGAATAATAATCAAACAGCAGCAGGCAGCTATTCGTTTTCTCCCCAGACAGCCTCGGCTATTATATCTACTCTGTCAATATCTTTTGCCCAAGGCTTTTCCCCATCACTTTCTCTGGTTAATTCCAAACTGCCTCTGCCACCCCCACTTCCCCTCCATACATCCCTTTATTCTACTTCAGAACTATTACATCCATGGGCATACACCCACTGCTCGAACAAATTAAACTTGATAGCATCCCTGGGACAGACAAGCTTCACTGTAGAGACAACATCATAACCCCACTAAAACGTATCTATAACATGTATTACACTGAAAATTATGTCTAATATCTGGAAATATGCCATTGTAAACCCTCTCCATAAGAACTCACTCCCACCAATCACTCAGACTTCTAGCCCATTTCTATTCTCCCTACCCTAGGGAAAATTCTGGAAAAATTTCTTTGCTTGAAACTCACTCAGTATATCAACCAATACCACCCTCTCTCTCAAAAGCAGCATGAGTTTTGGTCTGGTCACAATACAAACACAGCTATCTGGACACTTAGTGACAACATTCTTATTGGAATGGGCAAGGCTTAATTACTGGAGCCATTTTCTTGATCTCACTAGAGCCTTTGATCTTGTCAGTCACTTAATTGTCCTAGACCATTTCAATAAAGTAGGCATTAACACACTGCCCTGGTTCAAAAAGATGCTTCTCTAACAGACACTTCTCAGTGAATTTCAAATCATCAAAACTCTCCATCAGTCCCTCGGCAGAAAGGTGTCCATTTAGGATCTATCCTGGTACCTCTCTTCATCTCTATCTACATTAACAAACTTCCTTTTGACTAGTACTATATTCATCTGCTGCTTTATGCTGATGACATGGTCCTATTCCACTTCAGCCATTCTGTCTCCTATCTTGAATTTCAACCTCAGGCTGATTTTAATGCCCTTATTTAATTAGTCAGTGATAAGAAACACTGCTTAACTCCTCTAAAGCAAAAATGAAATATATTTGGTAGTAGAAAAAACCTCACATCTATCACCAGACTTCCACAAATCCTTAATCATCTGAATGAAGCTATTGAAAATGTTACTTCATTCAAATATCTAGGGATTTGGTTGGATCCCTTCCTAAATTTGCATCTCCACCTGGACTACACACATAAAAAAATCATCTCTCTTCTATTCTGGGATAATAGGATTTCCGTTTCTTTCCAGATCTTGTAGGAATGCCATAAGTAAAAGTATCCTACTGGCTAAGCTAGAATAAGGTCTCCTTCTGATTGCAGTAGCATCTAAAAGAACTGCATCTACCATTCAAGCCTTCTTAAACACCATATGCAGATTCATCACTGTCTCACTACAATAAAAGAACAACTCTTAAAAAACATTGAAAAAGCTAACTGGCTACCTGTGAAACAATGTGCAGACTTTCTACTCACTTCTCAGATATTTAAACTTATCAAGAATGAAACCTTCTCCACATTAGCATCCAGACTATTCAGAGATTCATTAATTTCCCACCTTAGAAATCTTAACCACTCAGGTCCTTTCCTTCTAAGCCTCCCAAACTAGGCTTCAGTGCACAGACCATGCTTTCTCAGTCCTTGGTCCCAAACTGGGGGGATTTCTCCCTTCTTTTCTTAAAGAGCTTTCCTATTACCATATTTTCAAATCAGAACATAAGGGACATTACAAGATCCTAGGAAAATGCAACTGTCTCTGTCTTTTCATAGAACTTAACCTCTTTCTACCCTACCTCCCCCTATATTGCTCGCTCTGACTCTACCTTTCATTGTAATTCTTTAAGCTTGCCAACTCTGATATCCACTCCTTATATAATACATGTATATATTGTACTTTATCAGTTTCTCTGTATATAATATTATGTATCTACTGCCTTTATATCCTTAAGCCAACTTTGATATTTACTTTGTATGTAATACATGTATATATTTAATTTTGTTATTCACTCTGTATATAATGTCATGTATCCATTGTGTTTATCCCTGGACTGAGACCAGACTAGGTCTAATGTGATTGGTGCTCTAACCTGATTAACAAAGTCAAAATAAAAAAAAATGATTAATTAAAATTAACTAATGAATTCATATCAGCAAGTATCTAGTTAAGTAGTCCATCTTACTTCTCAGAAATGCACACTAGTCCTTCAAAACCTGATAGTGATTGCTTAAAACTGAGCCAATGACAAGATGGTTAGTGACAGTTGCTTTCATCCAGCCAACCTCAATCTCATCCCAGCAGTTATAGCTATAACATCCAATGACCATGTAATATATTTCACCTTTGCTCTGCACACAAAAGTTGCCTCATTAAAGCATTCCAAGTTGTGCCACATAAATCACAAAGTCAGAAATATTGCAGAAAATATCTGGTTGATGACTGCCAGCATCACTGTGAAAGAATACTAATGCTTATTTCAGTGCTTCGGTCTCACATCATTCCTCTCAACTGCCCAGAATTCTGCAGAATGTCCCTAACGTCCCTAAAAATTATAGTCCGTCAGTAAAGCCAAACACTGGAGATTCCTACTTCTTATTTAAAAAAAAAAAGAACTCAGTCTTGTCTGAGCCACATCCATGGCTTCGCACCTACATTTGAATGTTGCAAGGTCCTGCTCAGTGACCTCAAATGTTTAAGTTTAGCATGACACTGTTTGACTTGAATTATCAAGTCAAATGGAGTACCTTCCCAATGGGGTGGCCACCACAGTGTGGGCATGTTTTATTCTCATATGGTACCATATGTACAGTATGTATGTATGTATGTATGTATTTATTTGTTTATTTATTTATGTATTCATTTTTATTTTTAGGACAAAGAAATGACATATTTAATTGCTCTAAAACATATATAAATACATAAATGAGCACTCCTATTAGCACGGCATCCTAGGAGGCCTCCTAGTTGGCCCAGGCATAAGGGTTGGCCCTGACACCAAGTTGACAAGTGGGAGTCCAAACTCTCCA
This sequence comes from Protopterus annectens, assembly GCF_019279795.1. Lineage (NCBI taxonomy): Eukaryota > Metazoa > Chordata > Ceratodontiformes > Protopteridae > Protopterus > Protopterus annectens. The sequence continues at coordinate 476,748,074 of NC_056727.1, forward strand.
AACTATTCTCCTTTTTAACAGTTACAGTAGAGTTCAGTCCTAGGGCCTTTTATTTATTTATTTATTTATTTTACATTTGTTGACCAGGATAGTCTGACTGGATACATGTCCATTTTAAGCAGGGGCCTGGGAAGAAAAGCTCCAAAGGTAGTTACAAAAGCAAATATACATAGTACAAATTAAGCACAATTTTCAGCCTCTATAGAGGCATGTAAGTTTTACAATCTCACAAACTTATGATATAGTTTAACAAAATATAACACAAATAAATTGCAGGTGTAATAGAATTGGTACAAAAAATATAATTGAGATTTAGTCAGGCTTAGAGCAAGGACATAACCAATGAGAATGGAAATACTGTTTGAGAATTTTCTTAAATTGAGATTGGGTAATCTCTAGAGTAATGTCAGCAGGCAGTGAGTTCCATGTTTTGCCAACAGAGTTGGCGAACAGAGAGTCACCAGCTGAGTTGTTGGATTTGACAGTCTGAACTACCAGTCTATTACATGAGCGAAGTGGTCTGGGATTGAGGTAGGGGTAGATAATGTTTTAAGTGCAGATGTATCTTCAGGTTGGTTAAGTACTTTATGAGCCACTATTAGTTGGTTGTACTGAATTAGTCTGGGCAGTTCTAGCACCCAAGATTATTTAGGTTTGTACAGTGATGTGTTCTGTAGGGCAAGCCAGTGGCAAATCTAGCTATGTGATTATAGCAGCTAGAGAGTTTGTTAAGGTCAGTTTTAAGTTGGTAAGTAAAGGGGAGGCATAGAAAAGGGTAGAGAGTAGATGAGTTCAGGCAATAGCAGTTCTAGCATGTGGGGTTAGAATTGGTTTAATCCTGTATAGTGAGCCAAGTTTTTTATTAATGCCTTTACTTTTCAAAATTACAAATGAACTTCAGGCAGATGACTCAGTGCTCATCTGTACAGCAGAAAATTTTAACACAGTGCAAACAAAAACTCAGGAATCATTTTTCTGCATTGACTCCTGGCTTAATAGTTCCTATCTCCTGCTAAATTCCAAAAGACCAAATTACTGCTATTCACTCCCATATCACACAATGGTACTAAGACAGACCTAAATATTACTTCCCTAAATAACTCTCAAATTCAGTAAGTTACTTATTTTAAACTACTCTGGGTCCCTATTGAAGATAATCTAAAAATTGACTTGCATATACAAAAGTAGTAAAAGAATTCTCACAAACAACCGCCTCTGTCTACCTGCTTCCAACTCTACATTATGCCTCACCCATATTCACTAATCTGCATGCCAACATGTCTAATAAACTACAGCAATGCTACAATAAAATCACAAAATTCACATATACCCCTCCCGATAGGCCTCATAATTGTATAGTCCTCCAAAAACTTAAATGGTTGGAGCTACCTCAACAATTCAACTATACTGAACTACTTATGTCATACAATCTAGTCTATAAACCAAACAAATGTTCTAGTCTAAAATATATATCCTTATACCAAACAAACCAACAAGAAACCTGCAAACCACATGCAAATCCTTACTAAGTATGCACATATCAATTCAGCAGGTAAAGCCCTATATGGCAACCACATGTCAGGAAAATGGAACTCTGTCTCCCTCTAAACCTAAGGCTCAATATCAATGTTTCCTCATTTAAAGCACAACTAAAAGTCCACCTAATGAATTCATGAATATGTTCTTGTACGACACCAGGATAATCCCAACATTCTCCCCCTTTACTTTCTCCTTCTGACCTCATGACCTATCCTGGCCATAGGTAAGCTCATTGGAATAATCCAAAGAATCTCCTGTGTAAATAAATTGTACATAATAAAAATATTTTGTAAATAATTCTATGCAATATAGCCTATTCCTATACTCACTTACTCCAGCTGTTCTGGAATTAACTGTACTCCTTTTAAATACACTTTCTAACACACATTCTTATAACATACCAGCATTCTTTAGACATTGGTTTCACCTTCATATTCTGCTCTATATTCTTCTGTTTGGCTCAAAAGGTAAATACAAAATACAAGTGCAGTGCTCAAGTTACCATCAATGAGTGCCACAGATTTACGTACTTATTTTATGATTTGGGTTTATGTATTACTTTATGACTCTGCTTCATGTATTATTGCAGCTCTAGAGCTTTTCTCCCTGGGTTTCCTTTGAAAATGGGTTTCATGCTCAACTGGACTTTCCTTGTAAACAGATGCAAATAAATAAAATAAAATAAATTGTTCCATACAGATCTTTTCATACCACCATATTAAAATGCTCCATCTTAACAATCCCATCATCTGCTTACACCACTGTTCATGTAAATACCAACTGCACATTCTGTTCTTCAGTTCTGGCTAACTCGCCAACAATTAACCATGCATTCACTTTTGCATAAGATAAGAAAAGGTCTAACAAGCTAGCACAAGATTGTTTTCGCTCAGAGCATGACTGTTTCCTCATTTGGCTGAGTGTTACAGAAGCAAGCCTGTCTACTAAATATCAGAAGGAGACAATGAAAGTGTTGTTTTAAGCTTCCATACTCTACCAAGGTCATCACTTCTACAGAGGTCCACACAAACCACCATCATTTGACATATACTTGGGAGTAATAAGGTACATCTATGCAATCGGACATTCTCATCAAAATATTTTTCACATGAATGGGCGTTACTTAATATGCCAGTTCTGTCTGATGAGTGCATTCCACATAATAATAATAATAATAATAATAATAATAATAGTAATAATAATAATAATAATAATAATAGTAATAATAATAATAATACTAGTAATAATAATAATAATAATAATAGTAATAATAGTAATAATAATAATAATAATAGTAATAATAATGATAAAAACAACAAAAGCAAATATATTAAATCATGCACAACATAAGCAGAATTCCAACATCCTGTTCATCACCTACAGGCATACTCAACATAAGTAAGTAAATATATACCATACTGGCAATATTAGTAAACTATAGTGATAATATATGAGCATAAAAAATAACATAGTATCATCAGTATTAGATGAAAGGATTCAGCAAACTATAATGCAGTGCAGTACCTCTACAAAAAATAATGCACACTCAATATGATTTAATGTGGTTGGATACTTAGTGCAAATATAAACTTTTCCTGTTTTAATACAGTACAAAATTAACAAACAGTGTTACATTTTTCAACCTTAAATACCTCTTCTTTCAGTTGAGTACTGTGCATGAGGGAAAAAAAAGCATTAATTTACTTGTTCAATGAGACAAAATAAGGCATACAGTATGTTAACTACAAGTAAGCCACTGAGTAAATAAACTATATTGATATTTTTGACTAGGAGAGCCATTTAAGCATTGTTTCACATAAGTGAATTCCCAAATAAAATCCACGTCTGGGTACATGTTCAGCTTTACAGTTTTAAAGGACACCCATTCTAATTACTAGTCATGAACCTCTATCAGAATTAAATTAGTCATCAGGGCTATAGAGAATTAATGGAACCAGCACAGCCACGATAGCATTAAAACAGTCACCTGGATCCCCCATACAGCATTAACATAATCATTATCAAAGACAGAAAGCTCCCACACACAGGACTAATGCGGGTAAGCAGATTTCAACACGACTAATGGAGTTGGGATGCTCAGCAGGATTAACAAAGTCAGGAAGCATATTATTAAAGTCAGACTCTTTGCAGGATGAACTGAAACTGGACCAAGTGATATTATCAGAATCAGGAGTTCTCAGAAAGAACCGGAACAGGGAGCTGATAAGGACAGCTATAAAGATAAACAGACTCTGGAGCAAGACCTAATAGGACATCAGCAGAATTAATGGACCCAGGGAATTTATAACAGCAGTACAGGTAAAGGAATTAGTGTCTTCCACCATCATTATCAGTTTCAGAAATGTACATTATCCTCCCAACAAGATTAACTGAGTCAGTGGCTCTATCTGCATTAACTGAGTGAGCAGGTTCACAGCAGATATATATTACAATCATGAAGCTTTGCTTCTTGAAGTTACCCCACAAAACTGAATTTAACCTTTTTTGTACACCCAGGGAAGAGTAAAATATTTTGAAGGATTAAATAAGATTGGATGGCTACCTGGGTGACCAGATTAAGGTAACTTATATCAGATTTATTGAAAATATGAATCTGTCTTGTTAACAGTCACCCCCATAATTAAGCCTGCATTACATACTTACAGTTTCAGCTCATTTAGTACACCCAGAGGTATATTTGAAGCTTTGAAAGTTTTGCTCCACACCTTTTTGAGTGCAAAGTGAACAAGCTTACATCTGCCTGTGTTCACCTCACCATTACTGAGCTCCATGATTTATAGGAAATCACTATAGGTGTGGATTCTAAGTGTGCGACGACAGTGATTCCATCATTTTAAAATATTTCTCTACTCTTCATGTCAGTGTGACCACGGAGTTTGTATATATAACACTGGAGAGTCAGTGGAGTACAGGGGAGCTTACCTCCTATAAAAATGCTTATATCTGATTTTCTCATCAAGTTGAATTCCTGACCAATTACATTTGGAGAGTTGTTTCTCCACTCTGTTATAATTAAACAAGCCATAGTAGAACCATGTAAAGAGACAGAAATAATGATGTTCCCTGAGATCCTTCAGCCCTACATTCAGGAAGGGCATCTCTTGCATTGTATACTCCAGATTATACACTAATAACTGATTACTATTTAAAAATGTGCATGCTGATTGGTCAGCCCAACCAGTGTGCCCATTATAAATCGAGCATATGCCTATTGAAAAAAGTCCAGTCGCTGAAGTACCATGGCCAGACTCTCTTCTATTAGTATATGCTATGGAGGCATATGTCTCAACTGTCCAGATTTTCACAGAATATTCAGATTTTTTCCTCATATTTTTGGTCTGTTTCACATAAAAGTTGTGGTTTTCTGACAAATCCCTGAGGAGTGAAGTCACTAAATAATGACACTCATTTTAATTGCAGACTTCATATTCTTCTAACAATGCATGATAACACAAATCTTGTTATTCTAGCAGCTTTCTAAGTTTATAAAGTAGACAAACAGCAACAAGGAGAAAATTGTTTTGTGGAAAGGGGATACGCAACATTTGGATGCTTTTGGTAACTATTTAGAGACAGCCACCACGGTTTTAAGATTTACTGTGGATTCATCAGTAGATTTTATAGAATCTTTGGATATTTTATTAAACGTGGATGAAGAGGGTAAAATAAGCACTCTGTTATACCATACATCATGCTGGAAAAATGCTCTATTGGATTGGGGTAGGATGCACCCCCACCACATTTTTAAGAATGTCATGGATAATCAGCTTCTGAGAACTTCCCGACTTTGTAGTAAGGAAAGTGATTTTTTAATATCATATAAATGTAACAGAGAATAACTTCTTAGAATGTGGTTACAAAAGTAGGGAAGTTACTTGGTATTCAAAGAATACTGGAGATTCAGTTAATACGGGACAAAGAAATATATGTAAGGTTAGGATACCCTTTACTTTTAGTACTGATTTTAAACATATAAAGAATATAAAACAAAATAACTGGAAATATTACTGTCTGATGACAGGATAAAAATATAGTAAGCGATGTGCCAAACTTTAGCTACAAGAGAAATCGTAATTTAAAGAGTCTGTTATGTTATAGACCAGAACTTGGTGATAAGAATAACTTAGGTAAATTATATAGTAGCAAATTAGGTACATATCCATGTAAAAGATGTAAGGCATGCAGGTATATTAAGACTGATAATGTGTTTGAGCATCCTGTTACTAAAAGGATATATGTGTTCACACTATGTATGCTGTTCTACCAAAAATGTGATTTATATAGCAACCTGTTCAGAATGCACTTCTTTTTATGTTGGTAAAACCAATAGAATGTTAAAGGAACATATTTTACAGCATATGGGTGATATACAGAGAAATGTGCAAAGAAGTGCAGTAGCTCAACACATTAATGAATTTCCACAGCATGATTTTAAATTTATGGCTTTGGATATTTACATTCCTGCACCTAGAGGTGGTGATATAAAGAATGTCACAGAAGTTAAAGAAACTCACTGGATAGCTGGTTTGAGAGCTGATGTTCCACCAGGCTTAAATGGTTATATAGTTAGGAGGGTGTGGGTATTGTATTTTACCAAAACCTTCAAAACAATACATTTTAAACAATAGAAATGCATAGTTACAATACCAATGACTAACTCTCTCTAGAAGAAAATATGTACTCAAACTAAGTGGAGGGCTATGCACCCCACACCCCCCAATGTGGGGGCTGTACCCCCACACCCCCTAACTATATATACTAACTCCAGGATCACACTACAGTGGGGAAAAGGGCATATACCTTTTAATTGCCTTACTCTACACAGTGCCATATATACTAAGTAGAGTTCAGTGAAATGAGATTCAGTGAAATGAGTTTTCAGTAATTTGAGTTTTCAGTGAAGTGGTTGGGGTGAAATGAGATTCAATGCAACAAAGTAGACCAACCATGTATATATATATATATATATATATATATATATACACACACACACACACACACTATATATATATATATATATATATATATATATATATATATATATATATATGGGTCGATGTTACATGGATGAAAAGCCACATAAACGAAGACCAGTTTGCCGAGAAGAGATCGTCGACAACGGACATGCCCAACAATGGTAAGTAGTGCGGAATGGGATGTATTCCCATTCCCACAATGTGGTGAGATCTTGGAGTTAGAATATTTAAGTATGGGGTGCGTGTGGAGCGCAGCCCCCCACATGGGGGTGCAGAGGGGCTTGCCCCCCTGCTGTACAGGTATTTGTAATTGTGTTTCGGTGTTTTATGGAGATGGAAATAGGTTCTGTGCTGTTATTTGTGGACTTACCTTTGTCGGGCATTTCCATTGTCGGCGATCTCGTCTCGGAGAACTGGTCTTCGTTTATGTGGCGTTTCGTCCATGTAACATGGACCCATATATATATATATATATATATATATATATATATATATATATATATATAGTGGGTCTATATTACATGATCGAAACTTTAGTTAATCAAATAACTAAAAATCGATCTTGTAATATCGAAAGCCAAAAACCTCGACTGGCCAATTTAACACAGGGAAACTTGGCCGCATGAAAAAACCCTTTTAATCCCAAATCAACTAAATATACCAACTCTGAGATCACTCCAAAGTGGAGAAAAGAGCATAATCCACCTAACAGCCAAGGGGAGTGTTTCCCTGAGTTAAATTGGCCGTTTGAGGTTTTTGGCTTTCGATATTACAAGATCGATCTTTAGTTATTCGATTAACTAGTTTCAGTCTTGTAATATAGACCCATATATAGTATACGAGGATTTACCCATACCCAGTCATCAGTTATTGCTTAAGAATCCTTGTCTCTGGATCACATATTTTCATATTTACCCTTGCATGGTATATAAATCCATGTGTGCTTGTGTAGGTATTTGATGAATCTCACATCTAGCCTTTGCTGAATTTAAAGTTGAATGCAAACTACTTACATGTTACACTGTTAATAAAGGAACTGCTCAAATAATATATTGGCAGTTAAAAGTAATACCCACAATGTACCTGTTCAAAGTCTATAAAAGGGGGTGCTATATTGTTTGTCTAGTTAGCAGAAAGAGTTATAAATTACTAACAAATTTCTTTCTGGAACTCTGAGTTTGAGCCCTTCATGTCATAGATTGCAAGCTGTCTGATTCTATACAATATACTTAACAAGGCAGTATTTCATTCTCTACACCAAATAAAAGGCAGCACATAATTCAATAATATGGTGGAATCCAAGTTTTAAAATGCCATCAAACAACTTATTAATTTCAATTTATTCCCCTCCAGGACTTGGGAGTGTCAGGCTATTTGGAGAAAATGAAATATTCTTCTAAGTTTTGGTACTCCATAGAAGTTTTTGGGTACTAGGATTTTGAATAATCAAGTGCTGTCCTTGTTTGCTAGCAATAAAACTACTAAGAGCTGTCTTGTGCTGTTAACAGCTTAAGGCTTCCTGATATGATATGCAGGCATCGACACTTAATTTCAAATACCTCACACTGGTACAACATTAGAAGTAAATGGTTATACAGTTTAGGATTATGATATGAAATAAAATTAAGAGAGGCATACTTTATTGAATAACTGATTGTATTTTACTACTGCGCAATGTTAATTAGAATGTATTCATAGCTAAATGGATAATTTAATATGATTTAGAAAGTGTGACTTTTGTTTATTAGCATTTGATGGTTTTATTCATTCTGTGATGGTCTTTGTTATTTTTCATCAGTAGTCAACAAATAAAAAAGTATCAGTGAATATTGTTAGCTAGCATTACTGTACACACTATCACCTAGGCAACCAAAATCAAGATGAACTGATCCACTGTTTCATCTGTTACCTTTATGTTATGAACAGAACTAGCTTTGGCTTCTAAACGTAAATAAATGAATTAAACCCAGGAACCAGCTCCAGTTGTTTTCCTAATTTGGAGCTGGTTCCTGGGTTTACTTTATTTATTTGTTTTTATCTATCCTGGGATTTGATCCCACTTGTGAGTTTAGTGTGTCTTCTAAACATAAATACTAAGCAAAACAAAGTAAATGAATAAAATATAATTTAATGATTGTCATACTTTCCATATGCATATAAATAAATTAGAAACATTATGTATAACACCAAGGTTTAACTACTGCTGTTTCTTAACCAAAGGTTAAAGTTCTCCATGTACGTTTCCTTATTTCAAGTTGAATGAGTGGCAAGAAGTATGTCCCTGGCTACAAAACTGCCCTGTGTTATCAGAATCTGGGCAGCCCTGTAATGTGCAGTTGTCCTATCTCGCCCTCATTCTTCACTGATGGGTTTGGAACCGATCCTCGATTCTGACTCGATCGGCAGCTAGCTCGTGGCTCTATCCCTATCCCATGATGCCATAGGGCATTCCCCAGATCTTGTTTGCCGCTGAAAGGTTTCGGGCATCGCAAGCTAGCTCTACCTAAGTTTTCACTAAATTTTGCTTCTTAATAAGGCTTTATTTACTTATATTTGCTTTTATAACTTTTAGAGTGTTAGTTGTATCATGTGAATTAACACTTTTACTGCTTATATTTTTTGTTTCCACTTTAGATATAACTTTGGTGGCTGGCCTTCTACAGGCCTTTTTTTCTCACAAACCCTATCCCTCACAACATTGTTTGTGTGTATAAAAAGTTGTTAGATAGCTATGTTCAGATTTTTTGATTAGCAGTTGAGTGTTTCAAGGCTTAGAGTGTGTGTGTGTGTGTGTGTGTGTGTGTGTGTGTGTGTGTGTGTGTGTGTGTGTGTGTGTGTGTGTGTGTGTGTAACTTTTCTTCATTAAGCTTTGTCCATTTTATCTGAGGGCTATAACTTGTGTATTTGATAGTATTGTAGGTTGATAGATATAAAGATTTTTAAATAACGTGTTCAAGTTAGAGGGTTGTTTATTGTTTCTTAAAAGTATTTTTTTATAGCCTGTTTGAGTTAAGAGGCTCTCATACTGTGAGGTGTTTCTGATATTTTGTGTTCAGGATAACAAGTAAGCAAAATAAGGATAACAAGGAGACCAGGGTCTCAGGTTTTAAAAGATGTCCAAAATGCTTGCAGAAGATGTCTATCACTGATGGGCACTCCAAATGTGTATACTGTTTAGGAGCCCTGCATTTGCAGGAAAGTTGTTCCATTTGTCATTATTTCAGCTCAAGGGTGCTTCAAGAGCGAAAGAATACATTGATATTAAGGGGTTTGTTAAAGTCTTCCTTTGCTGAGGATTTAGAAAAGGGTCAAATTCCATTAAAAAGACTTTTTCACCTTCTTCATCCAAGTCTGAGAAAAGCTCTAAGAGACCATCTTCAGTTTCTTTAGATGGTTCGGAGCCTTCAAAAAAGACTCAAAAATTCTTGGAACTGACCACATCGACTCAGACTTCTACCTCGGCTCCATCTGTGTCAGAGCCAGCAGTAGTTCTAGCTAGGAGCTGATCTCCAGTTTTAGATCCAGTGTATCCTACGCTCCGATCCCCAGTTTTATAGTCTGTGGCATCACCGACTCCATCATCTCGTTCTTCCAGAAGTCTTTCAGATTTGGACATGGATTGTTTGGTGCAGAAGCTTTTGAGGACACCGGCTATTGGAAAAATTTTGTCGGCACCGACCCAGCTGGCTTCAGATCTGACCAGAACAGTTCTCCTTACTTTGATTCCTCCACCGAACCCTGCCGTGGTTTCGGAGCCAGAATGTGTGGAGATGATAGTTGTGGACCCTACGGTGTTGAAGCCTTCTTCGGTTCCTACTGGTCAGACTACCTCGGCGCTGACCTGGGGGTATGGGGGCTGCCACTCTCCAATCTGCTCCGGGGGGAGACAGCCAGACTAAGCTTTTATCGGTTCCAGCTTTACCTCTCAGAGCATCGGCTCGGATGAGTTTGGCTCTTACCTCAGCCTCAGAGCCATCTCTCTTGGCTCCGGGGGGGGGGGGGGGGCTTCTGGTTCTTTGGAGCCGGAGCTTTCCTCAGGTCATGGAGGGGATGCCTTCACGGTTATGAGGAAAGCATTGTCCTCATGGACATCTAGTGTTTCAGATCCTACCATTATTCCCCTAGAGTTTCGGGTCCATCTTCTGCACCACATGGCCCACAGCATAGAGATTGAGAGCCTCATGATACCCCACAGGGTGTACCTTTCTCTTTGGAAACCTCTCCAGAAGCCCCATTTGAGGAGGCACCCCAAAAGAAGACATGCAAAAGGAAACATTTATACTCCCCTGAGGAGTCAGTGACATCCGACATGGACCTTGATGATTCAGAGGGGGTCCCCACGGTCATCTTCTGAAGATGTCTCATTCGCAGTCATCCTAGAAGTCCTTAAACAGAGAGGTGGCTGGAAGGTCATTAACTCTTCTGATGAGAAGTCCATGTACATGAAGGTTTTTGGTTCTCAACCTTCTGCCTCTTGGGTGTCTCTGCCTTTTGATGAACTCTTGGATTTAGTTTGTCAGAAGTTGAGGGAGTCTCCAGATACTGTGGAACCTGTCCCTAAGAGGCCTAACAAATGTATCGCTGCACCAGAGGACAAATCTTTCTTGACCAAGGAGGTACCAGTAGATACTATGGTGGTTGCGGCGGACACTAAAAAAGAGATGTCTGAGACGTTCACATCTGTCAATCCACTGAACAAAGAGTTGCATATGATAGACAGGTATGGGAAGTGCATGTTCTCATCAGCGACCTTTACTCTACGGTCCCTGAATTACCTAACTTACTTTACAAGGCTACCAAGATATCTCCTAAAGGAGCTTGGAGATACTCTCCAGGGTAATGTAGCTGCGGGAATCTCTATTAAAGTAACTTCTCAGCTCTCCACCCTAAACTCTATAGTCAACTCTTCCATGAGGCTCATTTTGTATGCAGCCGATGGAACAGGCAGATCAGCAGGTTCAGGAATTGCCCTTAGGAGACATTCTTGGATGTGCTTGTGTTCATTTGTGGAACCCTTTAAGTCATCCTTTATCAACATCCCTTTTGATGGCTCATCCTTATTTGGGCTCAAAGTAAAGGAAACACTGACCAGGTGTGAGCAGGAAGGAAAGACTCTCTGCCATTGGAGTCCATTTTTCCACTCCTTCAAGACCATATCCTAAGGGTCAAAAGGGTGGAAAGATGTGGTTCCGTAAAACACAGGGAGCCTTTCAGGACACATGTGGTGAACCCCCCTCCAGGGGCAGGGGAGGGGGTAATAATGTAAGACACTGGCCATGAAGCAGAGGGGGTCCGCAGAATCAGGGTGACTCAGAATCTTTCTTCGGTAAGCCCTTTCAGTGTTCCTGAAGGGAAACCCAACTGCTCTACTCTGGAGGCAGTTGGTGGTCGCTTGTCTTTGCAATCACAAAAGACAAATGGATGCCAAGGATCATATCCAGAGGGTATTCTATCCCCTTCTCCAATCCCCCCCCCCCCCAACCTTGAGAAGAATTCCAGACATTACACCCAGTCACAGGAATCAGGCAGCAACCAAAATACAAAAGTTGCTAGAAAAATGAGTAATCCAACCAGTCCCCACAGACCGATAGGATCCGGAAATTACTCAAGATTCTTTTTAGTTTCAAAGAAAATGGGGGACTGGAGAACTATATTGGATCTCAGCACATTAAACAAGTCAGTAGAAAAGACAAAGTTCTGGATGGTCACTCTACAGTCAATCCTTCCCTTTCTGGGAAAAGACAATTGTACATGCTCTATAGACCTCCAGGATGCGTACTACCACATAAAGATGGACAGGCCATCCAGGAGTCACTTGCTCTTCTGGCTGGGAGCCAGTCACTGCCAATTCCAAGCACTGCCCTTTGGACTCACTACAGCCCCCAGAGTGTTCACCAAATGTATGGCAGTAGTTACAGCCCACATAAGGCGTGCAGGATTCCGGGTGTTTCCATACCTAGATGACTGGCTCCTTACTGCCACTACCAAGCAGCTACTACTACAGGCAACAGACAACACGTTGGACCTATGTACTCAACTTGAGATCACAATCAACTACGGAAAATCTGCCTTTTTGCCATAGCAGCATATCGCATTCATAGGAGCAGAGTAAAACTCGGTAGCTGTGATGGTAACTCTTCCACGAGAACGAATAAAATCTCTTTGCACACAAATTCAAAATCTACTTTTGAGAACAAGAATACAAGCAACAACTGTTCTCAAAGTTTTAGGGACAATGGCAGCAACTGTCACCATACTCCCCTTAGCTCGCATGCACATGCGGATTCTACAATGGCTTCTCTTTACCCATAGTCAGTGCAGGACTTACCAATGTCATACCAGATAATTCTGACAGAATCTTGCAAAAGGGACTTAGCCTGGTGGATAAACTTGGATGAAGTCACCATAGGCTGTCCTTTCACCCTACCTCCCCCATCAGCCACAGTGACCATGGATGCTTCCCAGATAGGGTGTGGGGGGCATTATCAGGGACAGACAGACCAAGGCACTTGGCAAGAACACCAGGCTCACCTGCACATAAAGTTGCTGGAGATGAGAGGCTGTGCTAATGGAGTTGCAAGCATTTCAGCACTCTCTTCCTCCAGGCATGATTGCGATCCAGATGGACAACATGTCAGCTGTATGGTACATAAACAAGCAAGGAGGAACCAAGTCTTAAACCCTTTGTCGAGAGGCCCTCAGTGTATGGCAATGGGCGACCTCATCCCAGCGTTTTCTTATAGCAATGCATATCCCGGGAAAATCCAACATGATAGCGGACAAGCTCAGCAGGGTGATTCTAATGCCCCACGAGTGGTTCCTGAGACAAGATGTAGCGAAAATGATTTTTTGCAAATGGGGCCAGCCTTGCTGTGATCTCTTTGCCATGTCCATGAACACAAAATGCAGCAAATATTTTGCCCTGATCCCTCCACCAGGGGAGTCACCGAGGGATGCACTTGTGCACGACTGGCCCCAGGGTCTCCTTTATGCCTTCCCCCCCTTTCCACTGATACCAAGAGTACTTCAGAAATTTCACTTCAGTTCACAGGGAAGAACATTAATCCTGATAGCTACAACAGCCACACATTAGGAGAACCAAAAATTAGAAGAATAACAACCACAGGCAACAGTACCAAGGATTTATTGCCAAAACTTTAGCGCCTCAGCTCTCACAGCCTTCAAGAAGTGAAATGCATAAGAAAACATCCCCCTTTATATACACATATTAACAAGGCAATAAAATCATTAAAAAACAATTAAGAGTCAATTAGAGTAAATATCTCCAACTGACTTCAGCATTAAGACCATATGGAGCAAGAGTATTATGTTTTAAAATGAAAATTGATTCTTTAAATAATTTTGGTTTCAACAGAGCAACATCCCCTACTTTAATATAAATCTTTTCTAAAACAGTGGCTTGTAGTACTTTATAGTTGCAGTCATGACATTCCCTAAAATGAACAGCTATTGAGCTTTCTTCCTTTTGTTTTATAATATCACGAACATGTTCCTGCACTCGTGTTCTAAAGGGTCTTTTAGTCTCACCAATGTACACCATATTACAAGGACAAGGGAGGACATAAATAATTCCTTCCATTGCACATGAAAAGGAGCCCATTAATTCAAATGGAATGCTATTTATATTGTCAAAACCAGCAACTGCATGTTCACAAATATTACATTTGCCACAGGGAAAGGTGCCATAACACCTAAGACCAACACCAATATTTTCTTCAGGAACAACAAAATAAGAATTAAGCAATCTATCAACCAAACTAAGTCCCTTTTTATATGATGCTGTAGGATATTTACAAGACATTTTCCCCAAATTTTCTTCCTTAATTAGGAATTTCCAAAAATATTTGACCTGTTTAAATATTTCCTCACTTAAGACATTATAAGTCTTAACATAATAAATTTTATCCAGGGAATCCCCAACACCCTGACATCTATCTATATTGTTCCACCAGCTAGAATTATTTTACTCAAAAATGTTTTGTCCAAAGCATCATAAATAATATTAACATCATAACCTCTGTGTATAAACATTAATGCAGTTTGTAACAACTCTCTGCCTAAATCCTCAAAATTATACAAATTCTATACAAACATAATAATTCTCCATGTGGCAGAGAGTGAATTAGGTGAGGAGGGTAGCAACTAGTGCCATATAAAAATTGCCCTCCATCACAACATTTCCTATGCACAGAAGTAAGAATTTGCCCATTATCCAAACCTATTAGATGAACATCCAAAAAAATAATTTCCTTGCTAAATTGCAAGCCAACAAATGACAAATTTTAAATATTATTATGTAAATCTTGAACAAAATCATGTATTTTATCCATACCATCCTGACAAATAAAAACCATATCATCAATATATCTATAATAATGCAAAACGTATATTATAAAAGTCATGTTTATAGATATACTCTTTTTCAAACATTGCTATGAACAGATTTGCATAGGCCGGGGCAAAAGGAGCCCCCATGGCAGTTCCCTGTAGCTGATGAAAAAATTGATTATTGAAAGAGAAATAATTATTAGTCAGACAAAAGTCCAACAACTCTATAACATAACTAAAGGACTATCCTGTAATATTGACTAGAGTGCCTTTATAATATCGTGATGTCTAATATTTGTATATAGACTAGTAGTGTCCATGGTAATCCAGAACATTTTAGAATTCCATTTAACCACAGAAATCTTTTGCAAAAAATCAAAAGTATCACGAACATAAGAATTCATATTTTGTACAAAAGTTAAAAGAACGTTATGCAGTACAATTCCAGTATTATGAAGAACATATTTTGTTGCTGCCACAATTGGTGCCCTGGAGGGTTGTGCATATTTTTATGAATTTTTGGCAAACAATAAAATGTTGCCATAGCACAACTCCCTAGGTTCAATTTCTTACTTACATCCTCCTTAGTAAGATATCCCAACCTAATACCCTTTGCTAATAACAAAGAGAATTGCTCCATAGTATTGTAATAAACATTAATCTCAACAGTTTTATAAACAGCTGTATTATCTAAATGTTGGTAACACATTCTCATGTACTGAGAGAAATGCAACACTACAATTTTATTACCTTTATCAGCTGGTTTAATTACCAGCTCTTTAGTTATTAATCCTGATAGCACCTTACTGGCCTCGTCAAATTTGGTTCCCCTTCCTATAGCCTCATCTACAGGAAGAGCAATGGATTCTAGACCCAATACCAGATCTCCTGACACATTCTTCAGGTGCTCTTCATCCTTCTCTCTCAACCCTCAAGCTGACAGCTTGGTTGCTCCGATTCCCAAGATAGCCAGGTCACACAATCTTTCATCTGCAGTCAAACACATCTTGAGCTCTTCTCGCAAATCATCTACAAGGAAATTATACATCAGTAAATTGAGTGTTTTTCTATCTGGGCTGCTCAGAATAGTATTGACTCATATTCAGCATCAATTTCATCTATTCTTGAGTTCTTGACTAAACTTTTTAATGAAGGAGCTGCGGTGTCCACTATCAGAGTTCAGTTAGCAGCTATCTCAAATTTTCATACTGGCAATGAAGATTCAAGTATAATGTCTCACAGGTTAGCAAAAGCCTTCCTTAGAGGTACAAACTTACTGAGACCATATATCAGACCAACCTTACCCCATGGAATCTCAACTTCCTTTTGTCCAAAATAATTCTTCCTCCTTTTGAACCTGCATCATCGTGTGATTTGAAATATCTAACCTGGAAAACTGCTTTCTTAGTGGCCATCACTTCAGCCAGAAGCATATCAGAGTTGCAAGCTTTGTCCATTAAACCTCCATACATGCTGTTCCACAATGATAGAGTATCATTACGTACAAACCCATCCTTTCTGCCAAAGGTGTGCTCAGAGTTTAGCCTCAATCAATCTATTGAACTACCAGTATTCTTCCCCAGATATGGCAATAAGGCAGAATACAGGCTACACAGGTTGAATGTTCATAGACAACTGCATTTCTACCTACATAGAACAAAAGACTTTAGAAAATCGGACCAACTTTTTGTATCCTATTCAGAAAATAAAAAAGGTCTTCCAGTAGCAAAAACTACTTTGTCAAACTGGGTGTCTCAATGCATTTTGCTTGTTTATAATTCAGCACATAAAGAATTCCCACAAGGAATCAAAGCACATTCAGCAAGAGCAGTATCTACTTCCTCTGCTTTCCATGCTAGTCTACCCATTGATACTATTTGTGCAGCAGCTACATGGGCTAAGCCTCATACCTCATTACAAAGTAGACATGGCCTCCAGGGCCAGAGCCCTTTTTGGTTCCACTGTTCTAGAGAATGTATTCCCTTGAGCCACCCAAGAAAGGAGGTGCTAGGGATGCTGTTCCATCAGTGAAGAATGAGGGCAAGATAGGAGGATTGCACATAAAGAAGTTATGTACCTACAATAACGTTCCATGTGAGTTGTCCATCTTGCCCTTCATTCTTATGACTCACCCACCTGACCCCCTGCCATGATTTCTGGCAGAACAATAGGTGGTTCTACTCTTGGTAACTGGTCTTTCACCCCTTTTTTTTCTGAATCTGGTTGTTGTTTGTCTTTTCGGCTTTTCCCAGTTAGGGGTTGCCACAGCGGAACTCCAGTCTGCTAATGATTGGCAGTAGATTTTTATGGTGCCGAGTTGCCAGCCCGACACCCAACCTTCAACGAAGGCGCGCCCATTTATGCATGCCTTTCGAACGCCACTCAACTGCGGGGAGGACATGCAGACTCCACACAGAAGGCACTCCAGCTGAGAATCGAACAGGAGAACCTCTTGCTGTGAGGCAACAACGCTAACGCTGCACCACCGCGGCTTCAAATCTGGTAAAGAGTATTACTGGTGTAGATATTTTTCTCATATATTATATATATATATATATATATATATATATATATATATATATATGTATATCTATACACACAAATGATTGTTACATCAGCAAACAAGATCTGGTGAATGCCCTATGGCATCATGGCATAGGTATAGAGCCATGAGCTAGCTGTAGACCTCGAGCTTTAAAAAAAAAAAACGACTGAGTCGGAACCGAGGATCGGTTCCGAACCCATCAGTGAAGAATAAAGGGCGAGATGGACAACTCACATGGAACGTTACGGTAGGTACATAACTTCTTTTTCTAACTAGAAGTGAAACAATTTAGAACTTGTGCATTCCTTAAGTAACATTCTGTGATGAGCATTCTATAGCCACGAGTAAGGTAAGCAAACTGGCCACGGGAACTAAGAAAAGAATTCAGGAAACAGTTGTCTGGGTTATTTTATTGTCAGAGAGATAAAAACTAAGGAAGACATATACATAATTAAAGAGGGCACATACTGCTGGAGATATATCAGAAGTATTTCAGATGTGTACATTAGAATTTTCTTAATTACCTATGGTTATTTCCAGGTGAACTCTGCCACCTCTACTCCACTTTCATCAATGCAAAAGCATGTACAAGTACCTTTTATAATTGCATCATAGTATTGGACTGTTCTGTGGTACTAAAAGCATACAGCTGCTTGCTTTCATTCCTAGGAGTCCTTTCCATGTGAAGGGGTCATTCATAGCCAGAACACTCTATGATATCCTTAGAAACTTTGGCCAGTGCACAAATGACTGCTTCTCTGTAGTAGCTCATAAAATATTTGAATTTATACTAACCCTACTTAAAAACATATCTTCTTATCGAAATTTTGATCTCTACTACAAACACACCTCCAAAAAATGGTAAAATGCCTATGTATTATCTCAAATCACATAACCTGGTGATACCATAAGCTCTCTGTTGCTGACATCCACCATTTAACTCTCTGCTATAACTTTTCCTTGCTTAACATTTTGTCTAACTGATGGTCCATTGATAATTGTCCAAATGTATGTGCAATTCAATGCCTACTTTATAAGCATACTCACCAATCTCTATCATTATCTGTGTAAAATTCTTTATAATGCACATATAATTGTATGTAACATCTCAATTAATTTTTTATAAGCTTACTCACCTGTCAATATGACCTTTTGTGGAAAACTGCATATATGTATGCTGTAATTAATTCAGTGACTGCATTTCACATACCTATATATAAATACCTGTATAATCTCAATAATTGTACACAACTATGCAATTTGTTGTATGTCTCTGCAATTGTCAAATTTGGATGTTTTTTTCCAGGCTGAGACTGACATTGGTCATTTGTTATCAGTGTTCTACCCTGTTTAACAATTTCAACTAACTAACTAACTAAAGTGACTGACTAACTGAACCTCCAATTCATTTTTTCTGGTAGTGATCATTTTCTAATATCCACCAGAATAGGGCGTAAGTGGGATTTATGAATTTTCCACTTGGTAGGATACCATTATTCCCCAACATCAGGAATCCGAGTGGGCTACTATTCACCAAAAATGTCCAACATGTTGGGTATTATAACATAGGTACAGAAGACTATTGTATGCAAAATGTCTGTACAGAGTGAAATGAAATAGATGGTTCTTACTCCACAAAAAAAAGCTAAGGGTTTTTGTAATTCAGGCACCATGGATTTTTCTTCCTGCCAATATATCTTTACTGTCAGATGCTTTTGAATTTAAAAATTTGCTGTTCATTTCTGCAGTCATCCCTAAAGGACTTACAAAGAAATCTGCAATGCTTCTGCAGTGTTTCAACTGCATCCAGAGCCATCCAAGCTAAAATAAGAATTTTTCCTTGGTTAACTGCACCTGTACTTGCTTTATACAGTGATCACCGATGTTTTGAGCATTTTTAAAGCATTTATTTAATTTTGTGACAAAAATAGTAATGTCTCTGTTTGTTGGCTTTTCTAGTTTGTGTGCCTCCTAATCTTTTTGCAGAAGGGTGAACTAGCAAGAAACTTAATCTGCATTTGAGAGCTGCTTTTGCTGTGCTTTTACATTAAGAAATTCAGGAGCAGACATCTTGTTATAGAAGGTGTATACCTGGTCTCTTGGAGTTGGGAAGCAATGTTAGTTGTTTGTTGTTTAATCTGCACTTGAGAGTGCTTACATTAATAGATTCCAGGGTCAGACACTTACATTAACAGATTGCAGGGTCAGACATCCTGTGACAGAAGGTGTTTACCCGAACTCTCTTGAGTTAGAAAGCATTGGAGAAAGCTTGAAGTGTGTTTTTTATTGGCTAGAGAGCACAGGAGTCACTTTACAAGCTTATTTTTCTACTATAAATCAGGGAATTTGCAATAATATTTTCTTTAGCCAGGGGATTAGCTGTTTAGTAGTAGTTTGTTGTTTAATCTGCATTTGAGAGCTCCTTTTCCTGTGCATTTACATTAAGAATTTTCAGAGTCAGACATCTTGTGACAGAAAATGTTTACCTGGTCTCTCTGAGTTGGGAAGCACTGCAGGAAGCTTAAAGTATGGATAGTTATTGGCTAGAGGGCATAAGAGTCAGTTTTCAAATTTTTTTCTATGCACAGAACTGCCCACCAGGCCGCAACAGCTAGCAGTGCCCTGTATAGTAGCAAATGCCTATATGGTAAAATTTATTTATAAAGTTAGGGTTAGATCTAAAACCTGTTAAACAGAGTGGCATTGTGCAGAAATAAGCTTAGAGCAGCTAGCTTGTGCATCATATAGCACTACCATATCCTAGCATTATTTAGCATTCTGCCCTTAAGCCCAGAAACTACCCTAGGAGACTCCTGTTAAAACCCAATCCTTAATCATAAACAGCTAACCATATTATAGGACCAGACAACAATGATATGTAATTTCCAAATGTCTCTGTGGCCAACCTGGAAGATTCAGACATAGGTTCATAGGCTCGTAGGTAGGTACTACGCTATTGGCCCTAGGGCCTATATAAGTCTAGCCAAAAAGGTACCCTGGCTTTCGCCACCCAAGAAGATTATTTTAATGTACCCCTGTCAAGCAGAGCCACAGAAGTAATCCCAAGGGTAAATTTCCTATCTCCCATCCAATCATCAAGATTTTTCTTGAAGAGTGCTAATGAGGAGCTTTGTTTGATATAGATAGGTAGTTTGTTCCAGAGTATGGGAAGTCTCTGGGACAGGAATCTATCTCTCCAGCATGTTCTGTTTATTGTGGTGACAAGGGTTAGGTCCCTAGAGCATGTAGCTTGGAGGGATTGGGATTTCTTTAAGTGGAGCATGTCCAACAGCTCTGGGTTTGACATAGCTTTGTATGTTAGGCAGACATCGCCTCCGAGTAGGCGATATGTGACTGAGTAAAGCTAGAGTTTTTTGAGGCAGTCTGCATAGGGCATCTGTTTGAGACCGGTAATCTTCTTTGTGAGGTATTTCTGAAGCCTTTACAGTTGTTGTAGATGTCTTGTGAGGTACATACCAAAAGGGGTGCTGTATTCTATAATGGGTCTAATGAGTGATGAATAGAGAGGAACAATGACATCTTTTTTCATAGATGAGAAACCTTTTGTGATGAGGTGTGCCACATAGAAGGATTTTCTGACTACTGTGGCAATGTGATTATCAAAGGAGAGATTACAGTCCACCTGTGTCCCAAGGTCTCTTATTACACTTTTGGTGTTAAGTATACTACCGCCTATGTGGTAGTTCATGGGTACAGAGTTTTTACCAAAAGGGATGACAATGCACTTTTTGGCATTGAGCTTGAGGCCATGGGTTTGACACCAGGCATCTGTCTCAGTGAGGCCCTTTCGTAGGATGTCCACATCATTAGGAGTTTTGATTATGGCTCCTAGTTTGCAGTCATGTGCGAATTTCATTAGCCAAAGACCTTCTGTGTTAGCCTGTACTTCAGAGAAGCAGATACCAAACAGGAGAGGACCCAGGACTGAACCGTGTGGTACTCCACTTGTCACTGGTCTGAAGTCGGATTTGGAGTCTGCTACTTTCACAGTGTGGGTTCTGTCATTGAGCCAGTTAGCAGCCCATCTTGTGCCATAAGGATTTATACCTAGGTTATAGGTTTCATAGGTTTCATAGGTTAGTACTAAGCTAACTGCCCTTGCGAGCCATTTTTAAGCCTAGCCAATTATCCCTTGAGAGACTCAAACCCTGCACCTTGTGTTTGTAAGGCAAACACCTTAACCATTAGGCCACCCTCCCAACAACAGGTTAGTTAGTTTATCTATAATTTATCTATAATTCCAGAGTGGGGGATGGTGTTGAAAGCTTTGGAAGCTTTGAAAGAGATCTAGTTAGGCTGTGTGAACCACCTTACCCTCATCTACGGCTTTGGTGACCGCTTCAAAGAAGTCTATCAGGTTTAGGAGACATGATCTGCCTTTTACAAACCCAAACTGGGTGGGGTCCAGAGTTTGGAGATTACCAATGTCATTGTTTATAAGTTCCATGATGATATGTTCCATATCCTTGCAGACCAGGCTTGTCAGGCTAATGGGACAGTAGTTCCCGGGGTCCATGGTGGCTCCCCTTTTGTGGAGTGGGATAACCGTCACTGTGTGGCATTCAGTGGGCACAAATCCTGAGGTGAGGCTATGATTGAACATGGTACTTAGGTGAGTGCCAGTTCATTCTGTAGTTCGTGTAGAATACAGCCTGGGATGTTGTCAGTTCCCATGGATGCTGTGTTCTTGGCTTTGGAGAGTGAGGTTTTTACCTGTGCAGCTGTGATTACAGGAACTTTGCATTCTTCCGGTATAAAGATGGGCCCTTTAGGGGTTAAGGGGGGGGAGTTAGCACTGAACCTGTCTGTCAGGATGTTGGCAATATCAGTTGGTTCTGTATATTTAGTGCCATTGTGCTGCAACTCAGAGCAGATCTGAGTGTTGCCATTGAGATTCTTGAATAGCTATAGAATGCTTTGTGGTTGTCTTTAGAATCAGTGGTGATTTTGTTTTAGTAACTAGCTTTGGAGGATTTTATGAGGGATCTCAACTTCTTACTGAGGCTGACCAGGGAGTTCCTCCAATCATGGGATTTTACTCTTTTTTGCAACAGTTTCTTTCTTCTCTTGTAGAGTTTGTTTATGGCAGGGGACCACCAGATTGGCTTCCTTTTTTTGGAGGATAGCATCTTGGTTCTGTTAGGGATTGCATGATCCATGCACTCGTGTAAGTGCTTATAAAGTGTATTTGTGTAGGAGTCAACAGTCGTACTTCTATTGTCCGTCTGCATGGCTGTCGTGAAGTTTGCAACTTCTGTCTTAAGAAGCATGAAATTTGCTTTTGGAGAAATTTTTTGCAGTGGTTTCCCTAATGGGGGATGGGGGCAGGATGTGGATGTCTAGGGTAATTAGCTTGTGGTCGGATCTGACCAACGAGGAATTAATCTCTTAGCATGTTGGTAATGACCAGGTCTAGGATATTGCTGCCCCTGGTGGGGCTTAACAGATGTAGAACATTTCCAGTTAACACCTCACGCACAGTGAAACTAGCTAGAAAATTATGCAGCAGACAATAAAAGTGCTATAAATAACTCGTGAAAATAAGCAAAAAATGGGATACCTAATGTTATATATCACAGATCAGAGTTTACTCAGTGCCCTTCCTCTGATTAGCTCAGTGTGAAATACATCCAAAGGCAATGTAGTAATTATCTCATGTTCTCAGACAACCAGGTAATCATTAAAGAAAATAGCATGCTATGTGAGAGACATAAATATGCAACTTACCTGGAGGTAAAAATCTATATAGAAATGAGGTTATCAGGAATGCCCATACTTCATCCCTCACTCACACTATTCACCTCACACACAGACTGCCTTATGCAGAGGCACGTAAAAGAAACCTTCCCAAATCTCAAAGACCTCCAAAGCCACCTAATGGCAGCACTGCACCTCAGCAATCACTAAGCACACACCAAAAGCAACACCAAACATCTCACATAGACCTACACCTAATGGTCCCCCAAGTACAAAGTTCATAAGGCAAGCATACATTTTGTCTAATACTCTTGTCATTGGAGAGTCCATTGTGTGACACATGGATGCCCCACTCACCAGGTTGGACAAGGAAAAGATAATGGTTAGTTGCTTATCTAGAGCTAGGCTCCACAATATCATGCACACACGGAAGTAACTGCATCCCAGGTACCAATATGATTCTTTCATAGTTCATGTGAATGCAGATGACCTGAGACATACCGAACTTGACAATATTTAAAGAGACAAAATGGATCTCTTGGAATATATATCACAGATAGGTATGAGCCTTGCAAGGAGCAGCATTCTACCTCCACCAAGGATGATGCCACAGTATGAAAATAAAATGTTTGATTTTAATAATTGGCTTCGTTTTTGGTGTGACTCCAGGGGATCCAAAAATCTACCAGTATGGAAGAACATGGTCAAAAGATCACATTGCTTTCTCAAGTATGGGTTACACCTGTCCCCCCTAAGCTTTCAGATATTGGCTAAAACCCCTGTGATGCCCCAGCAATGGCCCAGTAATCAAGGCGCCTCAATCCTCACCACTGGCAACGGGGGGGGAGGTGTACACAGTGGGAGCATGACAACTGCAGGCACAGTAAAGTGCAATTTTCCTTAAGAGCACACAGATATCACAGTCAGTTTGGGGGCTGATTTCTCCCTCTTTCTCCATATCCCCAATAAGACTCCCCACTGGTACAGCTATAGATCAGAGATCTCAGCTGAGTGGCCAAGCCAAGACATCCAGCACCCACTCTGTCCAACCAGTGCTTCGTGTCCCTGCCCAAGTAGCTGACACACATACTCTTTGAGATTTGATTTACACACACACATACACACACACACACACACACACACACACACACACACACACACACCTGGGAAAGGCTGGCACAGATTTACTAGCTATGCCCCCTTCTGCCCAGAGTATAAGGTAGTTTTGACTGCCACCAGTCCCTCCTCATCAGCTACTTTGAGACCCTTAACAGAGGCTGTCTAATCTTACTGTGTAATATTTCTATTAATCCAAATAGTAGTTTGTCCAAGAGCAAGGCTATTAGGAGTGGCCCACACATTGTCACCAAATAAACATGCAAGTACTCTCACAACATAATTATGTCTCTGCACAGAGCAGCCACAATGAAAGGTTTAAATACTTTAATAATAAATAATAAAAGAACAAGAAAATACTCAGTAAATAAACACAGTTGCATCGGAGTTCAAAATCACAGGAGATACTTAAAACAACATTGCAGGATAGTCTCAAATAAACAAAGAAAAACATTGAAAATAATCTTTACTATATTCCTAACTATATCTAAAATAATTACTATACCCTAGAAACTTACTATTACTGCAAGGCAAGTGTGGCGAATGGATCTTCTAGCTGATGTTGTTGTCAGGTCAAAGACAAATACAGAGGCAGTCAATAAGAAAAGTATTATCCTAACTAACAGCCCCCCTACAAATCCTTAGCTACCTGCCTAGTAACATGCCCCCCATGCTACGTGGGATCCAAATGGTTTGGGGTGCATGGCTAGGCTTGTAAGGGCCCTAGTGGTCATAAGCCTAGTAACAACCTATGAATCTTTATCACCTGAAACAGTAAGACCAATGGGAGTACTTGGGAAGTATTTATTTATTTATTTAACATTTGCTTACCAGGAAAGGCCAACTGGGACAGAGCCCATTTTCAGCAGAGGCCTGAGGAGAAATGCTCCAGATGCCTGTCTTTGGAATGTGGAAGGAAACCAGAGCACCCAGAGGAAACCCACGCAAATGCATGGAGGACATACAGACTCTGCACAGAAGGCACCCCAGCCGAGAATCGAACTGGAGAACCTCTTGCTGTGAGGTGACAACACTAACAGCTGTACCACTGTGCCATTCTTGTATGTTGGGGAGGAGTTATTAATTAGACTGTCTCAAGCTACCATGTCTGCTCATAACACACTATAATGAGACACTTCTAAATCATTCAAAATACATAACAAGAAAACTCAAAAGGAATTAATTCATAAATACAGCTTACCTTGACTTGGCCAAAGCCTTTGACACAATCACCCACTTGGGCATCATCAAAAAGCTAACACAACTTGGCATAAATCCTTATCTCATCAGGTGGTTGGCCAACTGGCTCATTGATAGGGCCCACAAGGTCAAAATAGGTGCCACCACCTCTGACAGCAGACCTGTCACTAATGGTGTCTCCCAGGGATCTGTCCTGGGACCCCTATTGTTTGGCATTTACTTCTCAGAGATCCAGGCAAAGACAAAAGGCCTGTGGCTGACCAGGTTTGTGGATGACTGTAAGTTGGGTGCTGTCATTGATTCCCCCAAATGATGTTAACATACTTCAAGAAGTTTTCACAGCAACAAATGACTGGTGCCAAAGTCATGGCCTTAAGTTAAATGCAGGAAAAATGTATTATTATACCATTTAGCAAAAACAAGAATCCTACTGATTACCATATTAACGGCAACCCCCTAAGCACACAACCTGTGGTGAGAGATCTGGGTACACAAGTTGACAATAATCTCACATTTGACCATCATGTAACGGCAGCAGTCAGAAAAGCCTTTTACTTGGTTCACTTCATAAGTAAAGGGACTGCATCTAGAAAAAAGAGGTTAGTTATTACCTCTCTGTATTCCTCCCTCATTAGGCCAATAACTGAGTACAACTCTCCATTTGGTATGTACCTCTCAAAACACCTGCACCAACTGGAAAGGCCACAGAAATACCTCACAAAGAGAATCCATGGCTTCCAACACCTGTCCTATGTGGTCAGGCTCAAATCACTATCACTCTACTCTGTCCCATACAGATTGCTCAGACATGATCTGTGCCTCACCTACAAGGCAAGCTCAGACCCTGCTCTACTAGAGATAGTCCGTATTCATAAGTCTAACTCCTTGCATAGCACTCAATCAAAAGGCTTAAATCTAATATGTGCCATTAACAAAACCTGCTGGAGAAACAGGTTTGTCTCCCAGAGGCTGCACCACTCCCCATACACATCAAACAAAGTACTTCGCTGACCCTCTTCAAGCACAACTTTGATGAGTGGATGGGTAACCACAAATTTGTCCCAGGGGTTCCAGCTGTGTCCCTCATTGACAGGGGTGACAGGTGCTGATTGAGGTTTCTTTTTTGGGGATAAACTCTTGGCTAGGCTTGTAAGGGCCCCAGAGCCATTAGCCTAGTAATCTCCTATGATCCTATAATAAGGTTGTGTAATTTAATTAATTCAATGGTCATATCTGTATGGTTTTAAATTATATACTCTCTCTTTTTTGTTTTGGATTGCCTGAATTGTAGTGAAGTGCAGTGTTCTTTTAAATTATTGGCATCTTTACATCACTTACATTGCCAGTATGTAAGTCACATGGTCTGATCCCCATGTATTATTGGACAGTCTACTTAGTAAAGTTGAAGTGATGATAACATAGCACCTTGTGCCCATCTCCATTTTTATAGTTTTACATGGTGTCAGATGTAAAGTCACAAATGAGAGGTGTGAGACATTTTGTTATTCATCTGAAAAATGGTACAACTTTAGCCTGCAGAAAACCTTTCTCTCCCCTCCTTTCACCTCCCCAGGGCACTGTCCAGGTGCTCCACTACCTGTAGTCAATTGGCCCATTCATTGCATGTGGACAAGAGCCAGATATTCCTGGGCTAGGAAAGAGCTCCACAACACATTTGCTCCTGCCTGATAAGCCCTATCAGCCCATCTACTTTCCCATCACCCAGCACTGATAATTAGATGGTAGGGCATGGAGATGGTAGGGCATGGTTCAGCTGCAAGCCCTCTGGCCTACAATTCCATCTCCTAGGCTGCTGACAGACTTACAAAAGGTGCCTGACTGGGGAGAGAAGACATACATGCTTTTACATACACTTCTTGTTTCCCTGGCTCAGCAGGCACACCATGCCCTGGGACTGTGAACCAACACAGCCCCTACAGGAATGTAATACAGACAACCACCACTAGGTGTTGTTAATGCCCCTGACATAGCACTGCAGTCTCTCTGTCCTAAAATGAGTGAGATGGCATCAGCTGCTCAAGCTCATCCTCCCCTGCCCGATCCCACTGGCACCATGTCACTTACTGAACACAGCTGAAATGGGCGGTTGTTAGGCCTTTCTCTCTCTCTCTCTCTCTCTCTCCATTTATAAGGCTGTTAGAAAAATATGTATTTATGTGTGTATTAGCAATATGCTTAGTGCATTTAGAGCTTGAAAAGGGTTAACACATTTATTCTATTTCATACTGCATAAATCTGTACAAACTGCAGTTGCTTTCTGACCTTGTATTGTTAGCTAAAATCTTGCTTGTGCCTTGGAAATTTACTGAGAAGCAGGTGATTTCTGCTTGCGTTAGGAAAATAATGACTAGAACAATACTACGTGTATGAAACTTTGACAAGAAGTTCCGCTGTGCTGTGAGAAAATACAGAGCTTTAGAAGTTACAGATAATTAGTACAAAGCCTGCTTGAAAATATGAACTGCAATCAGCATTTGCTTGTATCTGAATTAGAAGAGTACCTTGAAATGTAACACTGTACAATAGATGCTTGTAAACAGATTAATGATCACCAATGCCAGGTTGTTTTTCTCAAAAGTTTCTCACAAATCTAGTCATGTCAGCAGAAAATCTGAGTAACATCTGCTGTAGAACAATACTGAAAGTTGCGTTTGATTACGTCAGCCATAGAAGGCCATGTCTTGTAAACAGTATAAGAATGAACATACTTCCTGTTAGTAGTTAGACAAATCCTTGTATTTGCATGTTTTTGTCTCCTTGCGGCAAGTCAATTAAAAGTGCCTTAACTGAACCTTACGTGTATTGGTCTTTGAAGTTTTTTCCTTTGACAGATTGGTCCTTTGGACCGGAAACCCTCACTTCGCCTCGGATCAGACAGGCCAGGTGGCTTGAAACCGTACGGGGAAGAAACCACATCGGTTCTTCTTATTTGAAAATCCCTCCGACAGAATTGTCATACAAAAGAGGCCAGCCACTTTCTGATCTGCGACTGAAGGACGGGTTTACTCGAACCAGGTAATCAATCACGAAGGCTCAGGTAAGGTGAATCTACCTTCTTTTTCTGTTTTAGATCAGGGACTAGATTTGTATTTGTTCTGTTAAGACTTTGTTTATAAGTCAGGGACAGAAAGATTACTGTCTTGTCATAGATCAGGGAAACAGAGCAGGTAGGCAGTCATTCTGAAGAGACTATAAAAACATCCGTGGTACCACGTTAAAAATAAGGAGTTATGTAACGATTGAAAGGGTGGAACAAAATGGGTAATAATTGTACAAAAAGGTCCCAAAATCCGCCGTTAACCGAAGACGCGAAATACATGCAGTCACAGCGTGCTGATAATATTAAATACTACTCAAAATGGGTTGATAAGTATGAATTTGATGGTAAACTAGAAAAATCCTCACTTGTCAAACTTGTCAAACAGCTTAAAACCGATTCTAGAGGTCGGGTAAAAAAGCAACGTCAATTAGGAATTCCTCAGGCACACAAGTGGATTGAGGAAGTAAACCGAAGGGAACAAAAGAGTAATAATTCAAAAGCAATGTTTTTAGATAAGGAGGACAATAACTTAGTAATGGCGTCAGCCCCTCCACCTCCCTTACCAGAAAATGAGGCAAGTGAACAAGTTAGTCCACCCCTGCAATATCCTGCTATCACTGTAAGTAGAGACACTACAAAAGCGAAACCATTCATTAGAGATCCCGTTGAGACCAGGTCTCGAACACGGGCAGGAAACTCAAAAGGGGACATTAAATTATATCAAATGGGTAGAAATTCACAATCTATGAGTGAAGAAGAAATATGCCCACTTATAAAAGTGCCTAATCCTCAGGCAGGGCAAGAAGGTCAGGACCCAACTATTCTAGTGTATAGACCCTGGACTCCGGAAGACATCCGGAAAGCCACTGAGGGAATTCCCCATCCAAAAGTTAACTTTAGAAAGTTCTTAGAAGATTTGCAAGGAATGAGGCTGTTATAATTTAAACGGAGAAGAGGCAGAAGAGGTAGAAAAAATAGTCAGACAAATTATGGGGCCAGATTGGCACATGATTAGTGGCGATTGGAATCCCCGTGACGTTGCGCTCAAGCCCCTCCCACATAGCAGCGCAGAGTTAGACAACAGAGTGAAAGGTCTTACAGACCGAATCTCTGAGAAATGGAAGCCTAGGGTAGACTGGACTTGCATTAATCAATGCATCCAACAGGAAGGTGAAGCTATTGACTGATATTATGCCAGACTATTAGAATGTTTTAATAACCACTGTAGAATGCAGGTTCCTGAAGATCAGACACACGATTCCCCATATGAGCAGCAGTTAAAGAATGCATTCTTGAAAGGCAGTATTGCACCTATAAGCAGCTTTATTACAAAGCACATGGTAGATCATCGTACAAGCAGGTTACAGTCATTGCTTGAATATGCTAGGCATGCCAAAAGGCATTTTAATAGCAAAAAGAAAAAGAAAGTCCAAGTATTTTCTGTAGAGGATGGAGCAGAAGTTTATGTAGTTCAGTCCGAAAAAAGAGGCAAGAGAAATGCCCAGGGAAACAAACAATCTGATCAATGATCAGAGGACTTTGAAGGGCGAAAGAAAAGGGGTGAATGTTTTAAATGCAGTAAGAAGGGACACTTGGCAAGGGATTGCAAGAAAAACAAGAAGGCAACCACGGAGGATAAGGAGAGTGAGGACTGACTATATGATAGTCAGGAATCACTAGAAGGGGATAGCAGAGAAGGGACAAATGAGTATGTGATAGAGGGAGTAGAGAATGTGACAGAAGAAATAGAGGAAGTGCAAGAAGTCACGGATAGTGAAGAAAATGAAATATTGGATTTGGCTTTATTGAGCTTAGAGTTCTATTTAGCAGACACGAAACCAGAAGTTACACTCCTGGTAGAAGGGAGGGAAGTCAGATTCTTGTGTGACTCAGGGGCATCACGGACCCTGATACATCCCTCCAAACTGCCAGAGAACTCAGAGTCACTTGATTACATATTAGTGAAAACAGCTAATGGACAGCTGTATCGGGAGCCCCTCTCCCATAATATTGTGATAACTGATCCTGTTTCAGGATTGACCCAGAAAAGCAAAATTGTTGTTTCTGCAAAATGCCCAGTAAACCTCTTGGGCAGAGACCTTATGCAGCTATTTGGTATAGCAGTAGTTCCGACTATGCAGGGTATGGAAGCACAGCGACAAATTGATACCTTTGCAGTGCAATCGGGGGGTGAAATGTTTTATTGGTACAGCCAGGACTTGGTTACGACTGGTCCAGGGGCGGTGACTGAAGAGTTGATGAACATAGCCATCAGCAAGTTCCCCTCCCTTGACATTGATAAACAGCATTTGTTGCACTGTACTCTGTATTATTGTAACACACCAGGACCTGATAAGGAATATGAGCAAGAATTGTTTGGAAATCATGCAAACAGATTGATATTATGTAATCTGTACTGGGACACAGAAGGGAACAGTGTAGTCAGCTGTTCATTGCCCCAGGAGTTCTTTGCACTTTACAAATCTAATTGGTTACCACATGTTAGCTTAACTAAGGACAAAAATGTGAAATGGGTAGACTTGGGAGAAAAAGTCACGAGATGGGGAGAAACAGGCAGAGTTAGAACTGTCAGAACAGGGAATACAAATGCAGAAGTTGAATTGGATAACTCAGACCCACCCAACTGTACACTTGCAGTCTAGCAAGGGCAGTTGATTAGCATTCCTATTGAAGGAGGAAGAGAATGCCTTACAGAATATACCAGAGACTCTCTGGTCAACAGGAAAATCAGATGTAGGACTTATTCGTACAGCAGGACCAGTTACTATTATGCCAAAGTCAGCATTTAGACCACAAAAAAGACAGTATCCCTTAAGAAAAGATGCAGAAGTAGGAATCAAACCTGTTATAGCAGCCTTACTTAAGGAAGGGGTGCTGGTGGAATCTCCTGATTCACCATGTAACACACCCTTATTTCCTGTTAAGAAAGTGAATGGAGAATGGTGTATGGTCCAAGATTTACAAGCTGTAAATGATGCAGTAATACCAAGGGCACCTACAGTGCCAGACCCACACACCCTGTTGAATGACTTAAAACCTCAACAAAAATATTTTTCTGCGGTAGATATCAGCAATGCGTTCTTTTCGATACCGATACACCCTGACAGCCAGTATTGGTTTGCATTCACATTTCAGGGGAAAAGGTATACATATATGCGACTACCACAGGGGTATTGTGAAAGTCCAACAATATTCTCACAAGAAATGGCAAGCAACTTGGCGGGATTTACCCCACCAAGAGGTAGTCAAATTTTGCTTTATGTTGACGATATCCTGCTGGCGGCCCCCACCCAGCAAGATTGTAAAGAAAATACCATAGCGCTGTTACAATTTTTAGCCACTGAAGGACATAAAGTAAACAAAAATAAACTGCAGCTTTGGAAAAAAGAAGTTAAATACCTAGGATATGTAATATCCAAGGAAGGTAGGACAGACAAATAGCGATTTTGCAAGCACCAAAACCTGCTACCAAGAAGGAAATGATGTCCTTCCTGGGTACGACTAATTTTTGTCGGAGTTGGATTCCAAACTATGCCTTGGAATCTGCACCGTTGACTAACCTGATTTATAAAAAGCCTATGGCAGCACTGGATCTATTACAATGGACACCAGAAGCAGAATCTGCTTTCTGCAAACTGAAACAGTTTATAGCGTCCTCATTAGTTTTGGGATTACCAAACTATCATAAACGTTTTTTCCAAACTGTAGATTGTAAGCAAGGTTATATGACATCAGTGTTAACACAGCAGCATGGGGACAAGCAACACCCTATTGCTTATTATTCATCACAACTGGACCCAGTGGCACGGTCTTTACCTCACTGTGTACAAGCAGTAGTTGCAGCTGCAATGGCAGTACAGGCTTCGGCCTCAGTAGTGTTGTTCCACCTTCTCACATTGAGAGTGCCTCATGCAGTCGCGATTATTTTACTACAAGAGAAGGTAGCATATCTTTCCCCTGCTAGGCATCTTTCCTGTATGACTATATTGTTGAGCCAACCTCATATGACAATTGAACGATGTACAACTTTGAACCCTTCTACCTTGCTCCCAACCCCTGCAGATGGCACACCACACAGCTGCCTGCAGGTGATTGAGCAAAAGACACTGCCTAGAAAAGATCTTACGGATGTTCCCTTGGATGATGCCGAGGTGACATACTACGTGGATGGCAAATGCAAAAGGGGTCCTGCAGGATAGAACCTAGTAGGATATGCAGTAGTTTCTGACACAGACATTATAGAAGCAAAATCTTTACCTCATAGTTTATCTGCACAGGCAGCAGAATTGATTGCCTTGACATGGGCATGTACCTTAGCAAAAGGTAAATGTGTGAACATTTTTACTGACAGCCAGTATGCTTTTTCTACTGTACATGTTTTTGCACAACAGTGGAAAAATCGAGGAATGATAACATCTACTGGCAAACCAATCAATCACGCACAGTTTATTTTAGATCTTTTAGAATCTATTCAGTTACCTCAGAAAGTAGGTATTTGTAAATGCACAGCTCATACCAAGCAACAGGACAGGATTTCAAAAGGTAATGCGAAAGCTGATACAGCTGCAAAGCAGGCAGCTTCAGAAGTATTTCTTTTGAATGAAGAACTACAACCCTCTGAGATTTTAGACTTAGAAATGTTAAAGACAATGCAAACACTTACTACGCAAACTGAAAAACAAAGATGGGTAAAACGAGGAGCAATTCTCGAAAAGGGGCTGTACATCTCTAAAGAAAGAAAACTGATATTGCCATCTAATTTGTTTAGATATGCAGCTTTGTTGAGCCATGGGCAGTGCCATGTCTCAACAGGGGGGATGGTACAGCTGGTGAACCAAGTGTTCACGATGTACGGATTTACAAACTACTCTAAAAACTTTTGTTTGTTATGTCACATCTGTAATAAACATCATGCACAGGGGGCATTAAAGCCCAAGCAAGGGAGTTTCCCTACACCACCATATCCGTTTCACACTATCTGTATGGCAGGGCTAGTAGAGAGGCATAATGGGATTTTAAAGAGTAAGCTAAGAAAATTAATAACAGAAACGCAGAGAAATTGGATGTACTGTCTGCCCCTGGCACTGTTGAGCATGAGAACTGTTCCGAATGCAAAAGGATTGACTCCTTTTGAAAAACTCTTTGGAAGGGCTTATTATATACCTCAGTGGAAATCTCTCATGCCCGTAGACCAGGAAGCTGACAGTACATTAGCTGAGTATATGCAAAACCTTTTAAATTCTAAACATTTGTTGCAGTTAAATTCCGTTTCAGATAAAGAACGAACCAGACCGTCAGAAGTGGCAGTGCCCCCTGGAGCGTGGATCTGGCTGAAGATAGTTAAGAAGAAGAATTGGGCATCTCCGAAGTGGGAAGGTCCATATCAAGTGCTTTTGTCAACACCCACTGCAGTCAAAATCGTGGAGCGTGCCTCCTGGATCCACCTGATGCACTGTAAATTAGTTAAAAACTTTAAACTGGACAAAAATCTTGTTACATGCCAAGAGCAAAAATGATAGAGTCCAGAAGAAACAGGAATGCAGAACAACCCTTTCCTCAGAAGTATTGCACAATCATCCTGTTAACTGTATTAGTGACAATAATCTTTTTGTTGTAGCCTTTTCTTTTCCCAGCCACACAGACTGAACTGAATAAACGTGAAGCGTTACTCATAAACTGGCATCCAAACTTTAACACTTACCAGGTAATTAAATATGTGTATGCTGAGACTTTCAATGTTTCGAATTGCTGGATTTGCACAGCTTTGCCGACAGCATATGGGGGTTATTAATGACTATGGTCCCCCTAGGGGTCAATGAGACCTGGGAGAACTTGATTTATGATACCTCAACCATTACATCACAAGATAAAATAGCATTGCACTTGTCTGTTCCACAAAAGGGAACTGTGTGTTTTTATAAAAATGATACTGTTCAGGTGGGTTGGAGCAATTGCAATGTGACTGTTCCTTATAAATGTTACATTAAAGGTAACAATGTAGATCTTTATTGTAATACAAACTATGATTCATTTCTTGGTTTAATGCACAAAACAGTTGATGAAGTAAAACATAATTCTGTTCTTTATAAACAGCTGTCTACAATTGATAGAAAAATGTTTCATGCAGGGCGAGTGTATATTCATAGCAAGGTTACTACTAAAGTAGAGGACTGTTATTTTGTGTGTGGCAGAAAGGCATACAAATGGTTACCTGAGAATTGGTCCGGCAGTTGTTTTTTGGGTTACCTGGTTCCGGCCATACGACACACTGCAGTTTTGCCTCATGGAAAAATTTGAAATGTCCGAGAGGTCATCAAGAAACCTGTAAATCCAGTGGGACAAATCGATGCATGTTGGAAAGACCATCACTCTCTAGGCAAAGGACTGACACATATGGACTTGAGTGATAGCGTTATATCGTGGGCAGGCATATTACCAGAATATGGAGCAGTGAAATCAATCTGGGAGCTGAGAAAACTGTCAAAACTTCTCGAAGTAATGAGCAATGCAACTTTTTCTGCTCTCGAATTGGGGACTGATGAACTGAATGCTATCAGAACTGTAGTGCTCCAAAACCGCATGGCTCTCGACTTCACCCTAGCGGCAAGAGGTGGTACGTGCACTTTAATCCAAGAAGAATGCTGTTCGTATATTCCTGACCATAAACACAAGATAGACAATCATCTTGAGGAAATTCAGCAAGTGTCAGCCATGACCAAACCAGGCCCAAACCCACTGACGGACTTTTTCCAGAAATGGTTTGGGGGTGGGGTACCATCCTAATGAACATCCTGATTGCCATTTGTGTAGTTATGCTCCTACTGGGAGTATGTGTTTGTTGTGGTATCCCCTGCATGAAAAGACTGATTAAAGACTTTATAGACATTTCAGTTTCTGAAACCTTATATCAAAGTACTGAGTTTGAAGAACTGTTAAAAGACTGAAAATGCTTTCATAAGTTTAAACTGAATGACTCTCTTAACTGCAAATCCTGAGTGGAAGAGGTTAGGAGAAGAAAACAAACTGTTTATGCTTATTTTGAAAGTAGAATAAAAGTATTAATAGGGGGGAAATGTTAGAAAAATATGTATTTGTGTGTGTATTAGCAATATGCTTAGTGCATTTAGAGCTTGAAAAGGGTTAACACATTTATTCTATTTCATACTGCATAAATCTGTACAAACTGCAGTTGCTTTCTGACCTTGTATTGTTAGCTAAAATCTTGCTTGTGCCTTGGAAATTTACTGAGAAGCAGGTGATTTCTGCTTGCGTTAGGAAAATAATGAATAGAACAATACTACTTGTATGAAACTTAGACAAGAAGTTCCGCTGTGCTGTGAGAAAATACACAGCTGTGGAAGTTACAGATAATTAGTACAAAGCCTGCTTGAAAATATGAACTGCAATCAGCATTTGCTTGTATCTGAATTAGAAGAGTACCTTGAAATGTAACACTGTACAATAGATGCTTGTAAACGGATTAATGGTCACCAAGGCCAGGTTGTTTTTCTCAAAAGTTTCTCACAAATCTAGTCATGTCAGCAGAAAATCTGAGTAACATCTGCTGTAGAACAATACTGGAAGTTGCGTTTGATTACGTCAGCCATAGAAGGCCATGTCTTGTAAAACAGCATAAGAATGAACATACTTCCTGTTAGTAGTTAGACAAATCCTTGTATTTGCATGTTTTTGTCTCCTTGCGGCAAGTCAATTAAAAGTGCCTTAACTGAACCTTACGTGTATTGCTCTTTGAAGTTTTTTCCTTTGACAAAGGCCAGGCTTGAATAAGAAAGTTTTCTCTCCTGACTAGCTATAGAAACTGAAAACTGTAGCTCTTGAAATATGATTTGTTCCTAACCATGCAAATCAACTGATTTTTGTCTTGTGCTTTTTAGCAATTTCACATAAAATTTGGGGCTTTCTGGAAATCATTAAGGACTGAAGTCATTAAATAATGAAAGACATTTTTGTTTCAGACTTCATATCACTGGAAGATGTATGCTAAAGCAAAACCTTTTATTCTAACACCCATATTTAAAATATTTCCCTGAGTTTGGGTCTTTGTGCCAAAATTCTTGTCCTAAGAGGTTGAGAGGTATGTTCCTTAGTGTGAACAGAGTAGCAGAGAAGGCACTGTGTATTATCTTTCTGCATGTCACAGTTAAAATTCACAATACATTTGATTTTTATGAATGAAAGGGAGAAAGTATAGCAGTGTTAAGAAGGAATTTCAGAGTTACTGAGAACCAAGAAAAAGTCTGACATGCATCCACCTTTTATGCTGGCACAAGGTCCATGTTGCTTGTGCTACTAAATAACAAAATCTAGGCAAAGATAATTTGGTGAGTCACATAATCTGTTACTATGCAACAAACTTGTAAGCACTAGTTAACGTAATCAGACAAAACTCTGATTATCATCAGAAACAGACCTAATATTAAATAAACCTATAGACATATGCAGGTCATTGAAAATAACTTTGCTTCATATGAAAGAACTAATGGAAAAGTTAGAATTTTGTAAAGCTGCATGTAAAAATAAACACGAGAAACTTGACAAAAAAGAGTGAAGGGTGGATACGAGAAGGATCCAAGGAAAGCATGTTTTTGAACAGTTTTGCATTCGATGTGATTATAAGAGCTGATGTTAACTAAGCCATCTCTTCATTCTCAGTGCTGGGATATTTTATATAAGCTGGAGATGGCCGGTTCTGTATGGTATATTTGCAGAAGCAGGTTTTTCCATTTGTTTTGACTGAGTCTGAGAGACTTTTCTATTTTCTTGTTATATATTTTTTGAAGTGGAGAGGATTCTTTAAAATATTTTCCATTCTGATGATATAATGTTAGGCAAACTGGGAAATTACATGAAATGAATTAGTTGATTTGATTTTATCATTCCATATTTTATAGCTTATTGAATTTCAGTCCAGAATTTATTAGTAAATGAGCATTTATAAAAATGTGTTTGTGTGTATAGTTCATTGCAGGTCTGTTTCAGTTTGGACTTGATGTTTTTTCAATTAATAAAAATTTATGTGGGGTAATAACAATTTATACAGATTTTTCCTGACAAAAATTCTCCATATGAGGGCTTGGCACTAAATATAATGCTATTAATACTTGATTTTGTATTTTTTGTTATTAGAAATATCTAAGCTTTGTTCTAGGATACAGTTACAATAAGACTTACTGAGGATAGATTTCATGCATGACATTATAGAAAGATAGTTGGATGCCTGAAAAAATGACTCTGTAGCTGGCTTATGATTATAATAAAATGTCAGACTGACATGCAGACTGTAAAGGAATCTGAGTTTTTATAAGTAATTTATTATCTCAGTTACATTCCATTTTATTTGGGAATAATAATTTCTTTTTAATGAGACTTTCTAACAGGATTTTTGTCACCATTGAAAAAGTCTATTGTAAGGAAATGTTTTTTGGATACTTGTCTTAGATGAAAGGAATCTAAGAACTCATTGAGAAACCTAACATATGGCTAACTGGGAAAAGAAGAAAACCCCAACAATTTGAGAGCTGTATTATGTAAAAGATGCTCTTCATTACTGAAATAACTGCAACTACATATGGAAAAGCAGTGTTGGTATAATATGTGGTTAGGATATTTGTAGTGTAGATCTGACTGCTGGCCAGAGGTGATATCTAACTGGGAGATAAATGAAGCATATGAAGCTTTCCCAGGAGTTCTATATACTGAGTCAATGTGATCCAAACAACTTTTACTATAGCTGCTTTCACACATATTTCTCACATGGGAAGGTCTAGCCCTCCTTTGATGGATGATGGGATATGAAGTTTGACATGGATTCTAGGAGACTATGGAAGCCATAGAAAGTTGAGGACACTTTTAATCTAACAGTTAAGTACTTTATGATGGTCCTAAAGAAACTGATTATAGAGAATGTAATAATATCCTTCTCTTACAATCTTTTATTAGTTGGCAATTCTTTCAGTTGCTGTCACTCAAAGAATTTTTCATATTTTTTAATTTCCTTTAATTTCCAGAGTTTTAGTAATTGTATCTGTACAATAGTATTGGAGTTTGATATTTATGTCCTATCAATTATGTGTTGCATCTTCTATCAGAGGAACTATCCTCTTCTCTTTTAGTTCTGGCATAGCTCACTCCTCTGTCTCCTTAATTCATAGCCATTGGGTGTGGTGGAAGTAGGTTTTCTTTAGTTGTATACTTTGAGCTGGAGAGCATGTGGACAATGGGGGTTACCATTTGCAACTCTGGGACAAACTGCTGCTAGAACATGAGCTCTCTCTGTTGTGTGATGGTACCTAGGCTGTCAAATTGCAATGTCTGACCTTTAAGTAGGACTTCTCAGCCTCTTCCCTGGGCTGTGTTATGTAAAGCAGACTGATTTGGAAAAAATCTGTCATTCTCTGATATTTGTGCCATACACTTGATCTGGCATTCATCATGGAAGATAATGGTTAGACCAAATGAGTGAGCCATGTCCT
Source organism: Protopterus annectens (assembly GCF_019279795.1). Lineage (NCBI taxonomy): Eukaryota > Metazoa > Chordata > Ceratodontiformes > Protopteridae > Protopterus > Protopterus annectens. The sequence goes on from NC_056727.1 coordinate 476,787,113, forward strand.
GCAGCTGTAAGTCCTCCTGACCTCTTGGTTGTTGACAGCTGAAGGCAGAGCAGCATCAGTAGTGTAGTGGCTATCCGTCTATTCATAGATCTCATCCAGATGTCAGTTGTTCCAACACTTTTGACTATGTCATTGCTGCAGAAATTAATTGCAGATGTCTCCTCATTTACTGTTTTCTTGGTCATCTAGGAACATTTCTTCAGGAGGCTGTAGACTTCCTCACTGCACTATTGAACAAATCCCCATAATGCTTTATTCAGGGTATTTCAGTGTCTGGGTTAATGGTAAATCCTGTAAACTAGTTATGGTATTTCTTTCATTTTTTAGGATCATTGGAACAATTCTAGGCAAATGATCACAGGAACTATATGATGCATAGCCATATACAACTTAAAGTGGGCACGCTTCATGCTTCCCTTTTATAGAACTTAATAATGTTCACCTTCATATAGAGAAGAACTGTACTTGATAACTCTGGTGTAAATTTGTGTCTACCCATCCAATCATCAAGAATGGCTCCAAAAGTTGTCAAAGTAGTACTTTGATCTGTAGCAGTAACTTATTCCATGGACTAGGAATTCATTAGCTTAAGAATCTATCCCTCCAGTAAGTCTTGTTTATTTGTAGGAGTAGATTTAAGTCCCTAGTGCAGGTGTTTGAAGTTTTGTAAATAAATAGTAAATAAAAAAGGGATTGGGTCTTTCTGGCTTGAAAAGCAAGATACATGTAGCTTTGAAGCAGCCTGTAGGCATACGACTATAGGGAGAGCTATGATAATCTATAAGGATTATTAATGGATTTAAGAATTAAAATATTCTTGACTATATATCTTTGTGGCCTTTCCATTTGAGTGATATGCTTAGATTTACACATATCAAAGGGGGTACTGTCCCCTATCCCTCCAGCAAGTCTTGTTTATTTGTTGGTGTAGATTCAAGTCTCCAGTGCAGGTGTTTGAAGATCCACTGGTTTTGTAAAAGAAATAGTAAATAGAAAAAAGGATTGGGTCTTTCTGGCTTGAAAAGCAAAATGCATGTAACTTTGGAGCAGCCTATAGACATCTGACCATAAGGAGAGCCATGCTGATCTATCAAGATTATTGCTGGATTTAAGATTTTTAATATTTTTGATTAGATATATTTAGGGCCTTTCCAGCTGAGTGATATGCTTATATTTACACATATCAAAAGGGACACTGTATTGGGACACTGTGTTGAATGATGCATCTGATAAGGCAAGAGTACAGCGGTAGGATGATATCTCTGGATGTTGAATATATCCCCTAGGAAATTACTAGGCCAAATAGAAGGATTTCCTAATTATGGTGGACATGATGACTGAATGAGGAAGAGTTAACCACATAAGCATCCAAGTCTCTTAAAACTGCACTTTTCTGAAGAGGAGTACCATTTATAATATATAAGGTGGGAGAAGGTTTTTGTCAAATGCTGCTATACTATGCAATTAGCATGAGACTGTTATTGGTACACCAGGTTTGTCATATAGCCTTTCCATGAGATGGTTGGTATCAGTGGATGAACAGATAACAGTGTCCTTCTTGGATTTAATAGCAAACTTGGTCAAGAGCACTTCTGTGATATTCCTTTTGATGTCTGCAGTCTTAATGGCAAACAAAAGATGGTCCAGCACTGAACCCTGTGGTACCCTACTAGTTACAATTTTATGTTCAGAGAGGGTACCTGCAACTTTTAGAACCTGAGATCTGTTGCAATCCAGCAGACAACACAGTTTATATTAAGCTTATCTTTTTTTCAACAATGCCTGCATGGGGGTAGTGTCAAAAGTCTCAGTCTCGTAAAAATAATCAGTGTACATAACTGACCTCTGTCCTCAACTTCTGTAACCATTTCAAAGAAGCTAACTAGATTTAGAAGATAGGATCTGCCCTTCACAAAACCAAACTAATTGAGGTCTACATCAGTTAAGCTGGCTATGCCTGCAAAAATAAGTTCTGATATGATATATTCTATGACTGTGCATGTGAGATTGGTGAGACTGATGGGCTTATAATTACATGGGTCTGTAGAGGAGCCATGCTTGAATATGGGAGTCCCACTGGCTGGTGTGTTTTTTAAGTTTTGGCTTGACTCAGGTTCTTACCCCTGTGATTCACAAGTTTGGACAGCTGATGTACACACTGTAGTTTAAGCTCCAACTTGAAATAGGGACCACAGACCTGGTGAAAAAAAACAGTTCTGTTAGTCTGGTCATTTTCTGGTTAATTTCAAGGTTGGCCTTGCACCAATTTTGCTACTAGGTATTGAGTTGGTGCATGGCAGGAAATTTTGGAACACTGATGGTGGCATTTTGATACCCATTTTGGAACAGCTCTTGAGTCACCTCAGTGCTGAGGATCCAGATTTTGTTTGTTGTTGCTATAATACATCTGTAGCCAGAGCTTTGGTTCCAGTAGCCCTAGACTGGGTATGCCTTAAGTCTACTGTTTTTGCAAGCCATGATTTGATCATGAACTCCAAGCAATGAATAGACTGGCATAATGTTTGAAGTGACATTGGTGAAGGAGAGGTCTGCTTAAAGAGAAGCTCAGGATGCTCACTGTTCTGCTTCCACCTTTTCTACCAAGTGAAATCTCTGGAAGACAGAATCATCTGGATATGCTCTTTCAAGTGGTGGCACATTCCCTACTCAAAAAGCCTTTTCACCCTACTTATATGAGGAGTCCATTTGCTTCTTGATAGATATGGTTGCCAAGACCAAGATCTCCTTGTTCCATAGTGCATGCATAGTACATTGCAAGGAGTCTGGCTTTGATTTACCTGATTTTTGCTCATCTAATTTTGGCTGTTACCTTTACTGAGGTCATGAATATGAGGTTCAGTTTCTGCACTCTACATTTTGCAAACTGGAACCTGGTCTACCTTGGCTAACAAAATCTTGCTTTGCTTTGACTCATTGGACTCTGTTAATTTCTGGATTATTCATCATCTTCGAGTAAGCATCCTAGTTTTATAGAATCATAGGTTGTTACCAGGCAATAAACCGGTCAAGCCATTTGAAACCTAGCCATTTCAAGCCCACTGTACACCAAAATAGTTACTCCCTCTGTCCATAAGGGATAATGGGCCTGAGGCTGAGAAAATTTGATGTTTCCCATACATTCATCTAACAAGAATTTGAAGATAGTGAAGGAAGCTACAAAAAGCAGAAGTTTGTTTCAGAGATGGGAAATTCTTTCAGAGACAAATCTGTCATTCCAACAGACTTAGTTATGTTGCAATGTATACTTAGTTCCCTTGATCTTGCATTTTTGTTAATTCCTATTTTGTGGACATATAGAATATCAGGCAGTATTGGGTCAGTTACACCATTGTAGGCCAGTTATAGATGACGTTGTAGGATTCTGTAGGAACCAGAAAAGAAGAGAGACTTGGCTTTTAAATGTTCTGGATATCATAAGGAGACCATACCTTAACTTTTTATAGTAAGGAACCACAGGGTATTTTAAGCTGAGTTAGGTGTCTGGACAGATACCTATTGAAGAGCAAACTGCATTCTAGTACAGGCTTGATGAAGGGTAGAGGGAAGTGAAGACCTCTTGAGCAAGAAGAAATGCTCTAACTAATTAATTGGGTGAAAGTAAAGGCCTTTTATCTATGAAGGTACCTAGGTCTTTAATTGCAGTGTCTATTTTAAAGGGTGTGCCATTTATATAGTAAGTAGCTTTATGAGAGTTTCTCTTTCTAAAAACTATATGATCCTATATTCATTGGTATCAACTGGGGTCCTGATACCATGAGTTTATCTGTGGTAAATCTTCTTGAAAGATCAAAGTGTATACAGGGTAGTTGATAATGGCTGCTAATTTGAAACCATCCAGGCTTGGTCATCCATAGTCCTGTATTGTCAGATTTAATATCAGAGAAGAAGAAAAAAAAAACAAATAGATTTGATCTCAAAATAGAGTTTTGGAGTACACCACTGACAACAAGTCTCTTGGAGGATAGTGAGCCATTGACTCCAATGCAGTGATATTTACCAGTGAGTCAGCTGACAGTCAAATGGGTTACATAGGGAATTATATTGCCTTTGACTAGACTGTTGATAATGTTGTTGTGTATCAAAAAGTTACTTAAACTGAACTAAGTTGTGTTCATGGACTTACCCTTATCAAGTGCTTTTGTGACTCTTTCAAGAAAGTCAAATAGGCTTAATAGTCACTGTCTACCTTTTACAAAGCCATACTCTAGGGATCATAGGTTTCCATGTCCCTGTTTATGAGGTACATAATGATGCACTCCATCACTTTACAAATGATGCTGGTGAGGCTGATAGGTCCATAGTTGCCAGGGTCTGAGGTTGGGCCTCCTTTTTGAAGGTGAACTAACTAGAGCTGCTCTGAATGTTTCTGATAAATATTCAGTGGAAATGCTGTAGTTGAACAGCTTTAGGCGGATGAGGTCTGGTGTGGGATGTTTCATAGTAACCAGGAAACATCCAGATATATTAATTATGTCAGACGGGTTTGCTTCTAAACATGTTCTTGAATTTGTAGCAATTAAGAAAACAAACCTCCAGTGAAAGAGATGAAATGGGAGAATAAACTTAGGGTATATATAATGGCATTTGTTAGACAGTCATTGGAGGTGCAGGACCTCTGAACTATGTCAAGTCATCATTGAGTGTAAGGAAAAAAAATGACCTTGGTCAAGTGTCTAAAGATGGTTGGATTGCTCATTGACCTGCACACTAACCAAAAGGTGAATAAAACAGCACAGTGATCTGATCTGACCAGTGAGGGTGTGACAATGGGTGAGGAGGAGACAGGGTCTGTAATTTTTGGGAATAAGATTGATTATGTTTGCATCTCTAGGGGAGGGAGTTTGCAATGATAAAGTCAAGGAAGCACTGAGAATATTTATTTGTACAGATGTAGGACTGCGAATTTATAGAGACAAAGGTAAAGTTTCCTAGAAAGATGGTATTTGGATTACTCAGTAGGGACTCGTATGTTAAGATATGTTTTGTGATTTGAGGGTGTCAAGGATGGAATTCTGTAGTTGGCTAGAATATGGTATGATATATTGTTTACCAACACCAGGAGATGAAGGAGTTTGGTGTCCTGGTTGATTAGTCCAGAAGTGATGGTGTTTTGGATAAAGACAGATACTCCACCAACAGTATTACTGGTATTAACACTTGCAGGTCTAAACAAATGGTAGTCGGAGAGCCATGTAAGGAAGGAGCACTGTCATTGTTCTGGACCTGGTTTCATTTATGATACATACATCCATACTTTCCAGAGTTAGGAAGGCCCCGACAGAGCACAGTGTTTTATTTCAGCTCCTTGCATTGAACAGTACTGCACTAATATTTGTGGGATTAGAATTTGCATTTACCTATGTCAGTAGCCCATACAGGCTGACATTGCCTACGAAAGGCACTGTATGGGTACAGGAAGTCTTGGCCAGTGTGCAAAAGCACTGATAAGATAGGCACAGGCGATCACCGTCAAAGCAAACAGGACTGTCTTCCATTTCCTTGCAGGCTTACATGCATTGGGCCTTCTCAGAATGACACCGATGAGTAAACCAGTTATTAAAGTCAATCTTTTGCTTATTTTATTTACTTAGCACTATCCAAGACAGACAGAAATATCAAGAACTACAAAATAAGGCCAAAACCCAAACAAAAGTAGATAAAAAGAGATACTTCTTAGACATCCAAAACAAGCACTTTAGAAACACCCAAAAGTTCTTGCAAGCCATCAATACCCTTCTAAAACCAGGCAAAACCACCACCCCATCTCCCAGCAACAATTCTAATAATGATAGCATAGCTTCAGAATTCAACCATCACTTCACAGAATCTATCCTCGCACTATCTATCCAGCTATCCAACAAGAACACTAAAATCACCCCAACTGTAGAGCAAACTAACATACCCACCTTCACACTCTCACCTGTACCAACCTCTTCAGTTAAAAAGCTACTCTCTAAACTAAAACCCACCACACTCGCAGCAGATGGTTACCCACAAATATTCTAAAATTAGCTGTGGAATCACTAGCCTACCCTGTCTCAATTCTTATAAACCTCTCTATACAAGAAACCTATGTACCCCATCTATGGAAAGTGTCACATATAATTCCCCTTCACAAAGCTGGAAACTCCTATGAACTATCAAACTACCGGCCAATTGCTATCTTTTCCCCCCTTTCCAAGCTTCTGGAGAAATGTATTCATACTCGGGTAATGCACTTCTTATCATCACATAACCTCCTCTCCCCCACACAGCATGGTTTCCGCCCAAACCATAGCACAACCACTGCTGTTCACTCCTTTACCAACCAGGTTAACCATCTAAGAAACAACAACAAATTTGTCTCAGCCATATTCCTAGATCTATCAAAAGCATTTGATATGGTCTCCCACAACCTACTCTTAGACACTCTGTCAACCTCATCCTTCACCCCTCTACTACTCCATGGTTTAGAAGCTATCTCTCTGACAGAAAACAATCAGTTAAATGGCAAAGTACACTGTCTCCTCTATTACCAACTACTATAGGCATCCCACAAGGATCAATACTGGATTCTCTTCTATTCACCATTTTCACTAACAAATTGCATACTTCCACCCTGCATGCATCACTTATACAGTACGCAGACGACTCCACCCTAATCTGCTCAGCCCCATCCATAACCACTCTTCAAAAGCTTACCCAAGAATCCTTCTGCTCCATAGAACAATGATTACTGATATCCAACTCATTCTAAACCCTAACAAGACCAAATTACTCATTTTTACCCCCAATAAATCTAAATCTACACCTCCTACCTTCACTATCACCTCCAAAAATGGGACCACAATCTCCCCTTCCCCTCACACTAAGCTGCTCGGGGTTGAAATAGATAACAATCTAAACTTTAATGTCCATATCTCACAAACCATCACAAAGGTACATAAGAAACTAGGAACCCTTTACAAACACAAACAGTTCCTATCAGACCAAGCTAGAATCTCCTTAGCCCAAACCCACCTCTTGTCTACCCTAATATATGCATCACCAATCCTAATTCATATCAGGAAAACAGACCTAAACAAACTAGAATCATGTTACAATAAAATTGCAAAGTTCGCTAACTACTCCACTATTAGAAGTCATCACTGTCTTGCCCTGAAGCAAATACAGTGGTTACAACTCCCTCAGCTAATTAGCTATCACCAATTAGTCCTCACCTTCAACATAATAAGGAACCCTCAGAAAATCCCAGCCCTAAACCAACTTCTAAACCAATATTCTGCAAATTGCCCTCTACACTCATCCAACAAAACCCTGCTCTGCATAACCAAAGCCAGTAACACTACAAGGAAAAGTCTGTTCTCCCACACCATTGCTAGGGAATGGAATAACCTCCCCCAAAGTATCTCCTCTGCACCATCCATCTCACATTTCAAGACATCACTAAAGTCTCACCTCTTGCAATCATGGCTCTGTCCCTGTATCACATAAAATCTTTTCTGCTCTCCTCCTAACTTGCCGCACCTCATCTCCTCACTGCTTACCTCAGCTATTCTGTACTACTCAAATACTCCCTATCAGGAACTACTATCCTACAAACTATTTCTCACGCTATGACATATCTCCCAAATAGCATTATTTTCCAGATTACATTCCTTCATTTTTATGCTTTGTACTACCAATAGGGAATTCAAAGTTTTGCTATCTATATGCCAAGCTTGCTCAAATCAAACTAAGGTATGAAAAATCTCCTTGATTGTATATATGCCACTGTATAGAAATTTTCTGTCATTCGTGGATTATGTGTTGTCATATAAAGACATGGAGCTCTGATTGTACATATGCCTCTGTACAGAAATTTTTTTGTCATTTGTTGTATTTGTACTGTTATGTTATGGAGCTTTTCTCCCCATCCTCCGTGATAAATTGATCTTTTTCCAGTCGGACTTTCCTGATAAACAAATGTAAAATAAAAAATAAAATAAATTTATGGCATCATTTTCAGCAATATTAGGATACTGCCCAAGACCAGTTTCTTTCCAGGCATAGATACATACTCAGACAGCAGCATCATGTCCTTCTTCATAAGTCTAAGGAGGTACATCACCAGTAACTCACAATGACGTGAACAGTGACCATGTCATATTTGACTGCACTGGTGGTATGGCAGATTCTAGCACGTGATTGGCAGCTGACAGGTACTTTGTCTTTGTACAGACTTGTGGGTGGTGCAGTGGTGTGCCAAACTATGGAGAAATGTATAGCAAGTATATTACCATGGCAAATGGACTGTTCTTATAGGCTGAAGAGGTTGGCCAAACAACTCTTGTGATTCTTGTCTATGGAAATAGTGGAAGAAGCTATATGTAATATGGAATGGGTGTTACTGTGTTGCTGAAGTTAAGCTGCCAATTGCATCTACAGTGTTGTTTGTAGGAGCTCTTTGTGGTTTTGGAAGTAATTTTGGAGCACATCATTAATTAACAGGATTTATGTTTGTCTTGCAGCGTAAGTGTGGTGTTAGTATAGGTAGTGATACCTGAGAGGTTTACCTCCAGGTGTAGTAAGTATCTGCACTTCTCATATTAGGACTCATTTAGTGGTAACAGCGAATGGTTGTCAGTGTTTCCCTTTTTGTCATCTGGATTAAAAAGAAGTTTTTTTCATCTCCATTCTCAGAAAAACATATATGGATCCAAACCTTCTGGAATATTACTGGTGTTGTAAGTGACTTAAATATGGCAAGAAATCAAATGTCATACTAAATGATATGCTGGTGACATTTGTTACCACTGATTATGATATTTTGATCAAACATCTTAGAGATTTCTGTGGTTGCAAGAAATCAAATGTCATAACTAATTGATATGCTGGTGACATTTGTTACCAATGATTATGATATTTTGTTCAAACATCTTGGAGATTTCTGTGGTTTCAATGTCACACTGCTCACTATGCTTATCTTTTAATTTTAAGGCCATTAACAGACAATTGACTCTGGAGTTACTTCCACTAACCACTCTCTGGAGTGGAGGTCCCACAAGTCTTGATCTGGGTGCCATTTTTTCTGTGTGCATTTGTGAGTGTGTGTGTGTGTGTGTGTGTGTGTGTGTGTGTGTGTGTGTGTGTGTGTGTGTGTGTGTTGCCACTTAGAGATATTATTCAAGGGAGAATTGTATTCTAACAATCATATACTCATAATGCTCAGCTGTGTTTCTCCGTCACCCTGGAAATGGTGCTGAGCTTTAAATAATTGTAGACTGAGCAAAGCAACTTAAGATTAACTTGTCAAAGCCCATTGTATCACTGGTGCATGCCACTGCACACCATTTACATTTCCTCTTTCTTCCTTGTAGTAATTTAAGGGGGGATACACCGAGTTTTGCATCTCAAGTTCATGATACGGATATGAGTTGTCAAGAAAGACTGGCATTAAAGATCCAAGTGTCAATGGTTGTCAATATATCACACTTTCACTTAAATAATAGCTCCCTGATCTGGAAACATATTTCATCATTGGAATTAGCTACTATGATCCATGTACTGGCACTGTCTGGAGTTGATTACTGCAGCATTATTTACTTTAGGCTGTTGGATTGGGGGTTGGTATGGCTGCAGATGTAGCAGAATTTTACAGTAGGGTTACTGGTTGCAAATTCTCAATCCTGTCACATTATTCCCTTCCTGTGGAATTTGCAATGGCTACCAATCACTATCAGGTCAGTGCATAAGATAACTTTTGCATAAAAGGTCCTGGACAACCTGTTTACTGTTAGTTTGCAGTGTTTTATGATCCTACTAGGTTACTCAAGTCATCAAGTGAAGGGTAATTATTTTTCTCTGGACCTATTGGATAACTTCAGGCAGGGTGTCTTTAATTTACCTTGCCCCAGTCCTGTAGAACTTGGTATCTTCCTTGATTCAACCATGTAGCACTGAGGCCTCCTAGTGTCTTTGTGAACTCTGCTTGGGGGACAGTTTATAACTTTAACATTTTTTACTATTAATTTCACATACTGATTGTGTTGTGTATGTTATGGCCTGTCTCTCAAGGGTTCGTCATTTATTACTTTTTAATTATGTACAATGCTGAACTGATAAGCATTTGAATACTTTAAATAAATGAAGAAATAAGTAAATAAAAACACCTTGGGAAAACCTGTATTGAAAAGGGAGAACTATAATCTTATTTCCTTGTGCACAACAAGTCCAGAATTTGCTTTGTTATAGTTTCAAAGTTATTTTTGGTTATTATGTTCCATTGTGGATCTATATTTGACATCCAAAACCCACAAACTACCACATAGGTGGTAGTCCTCTAAATACAGAAGATGTAATAAGGGATCTGGGGACCCAAGTAAATATTAATCTCTCCTTTGATAATCACATTTCCAAAGTGGTTAGAAAATCCTTCTATGTGGTCCACCTAATCACAAAAGGGTTTGCATCCAGATCAAAAGAGGTCATTGTGCACCTCTACTCATCACTCATCAGACCTATCATAAACACCCCATTTGGGATGTACCTTACAAGACAACTGCAACAGCTGGAAAGACCACAGAAGTACCTCACCAAGAAGATCACTGGCCTCAAACAGATGTTCTATGCAGCCGGACTAAAGAAACTCCAGCTGTAATCGGTTGTATACTGCCTACTCAGAGGTGATCTCTGCCTGACATACAAGGCCATCTCCAATCCAGAATTGATGGACATGCTCCAACTAAAGAAAACCATATCCCCTTGAACCACATGGTCTAGGGACCTAAACCTCACCACAACAATAAATAGGACATGCTGGAGGTATAGATTCATGTCCCAGAGACTTCCCATGCTTTGGAACAAGATTCCAGTCTACATTAGGCAGAGCTCCTCGCTAACACTCTTCAAGAGAAACCTTGATGAGTGGATGGGAAACAGAAAGTTTACCCCGGGGCTTCAGTGGCTCTGCTGGACAGAGGCACAGGGAACTAATCTAAGGGGGTGGCAAAAGCCAACACATTCTGGCTAGGCTTATAAATGCCCTCGGGGAGATAGCCTAGTACCTGCCCATGAACCTATGAACCTATAAGGGATTTATTTTGTATAAATTGTATACGGAACATAACATGTCTTCTCTAATTCCTAACATGTTTCTACTCTATTATATATAGTGGTTTATGTTGACTACCTTCTTAATTCATGTTTTCTATTGTATGCTAACCTTTTCTTTGTTTAGTGTGTTACTTTATTGCATGAATTGTTTTTATTTTTTACCACTTGATGTGTGTCCACATTCCTGGCTGAGACTGAAATTGGTCCATTAGAATCTGTGCTCTATCCCAGTTAACAAATTGTATAACTAAAATAAATAAATTAATCGATATTTGCATGTGCACAGGCAAAAATAAACAGAAATCAAAGTGAGATAGAACTTCAATAAGAAACACACTCTAGGGTCAGTGTCAAAAAGAATTGCATCAGTAACTTGATCCTGATTCATAAATAAAACTTTGTTGTGTTGTCTTGAGTTCAGTGTTTGCAGATAAATACCGTTTCATATGTATGAATCATTACAAATCAAAGGAGGGCTTATGTTTTACTCTGTTAGCGATTATGAGCATGCTTATTTTGCAATCAACATTAGGAAGACTGGTGAAGGTCTATGAAAAAAGAACAAAGCTGAGCCTTTATTTGGTTTTAAGGAAAACATCAGAAGGTGTGATTTCAAAAATAGTAAAGGATGCTTTCTTTTCTGTACTTCATTAAATAACGTAGCTGCAAGGGGATTATTCCTCAGGGTAAGGTCTTAAATAAATTCAAGGAATAGTTCATTTGGTTGTAAAGTTTTACTTGCTTAAAGAGGTCCAGATGTATATCTAATGTTGGGTGGAGTTATGACTTTATTAATGTACTTGTATAAAAATCAATTTACGAGGAGAACTTAAGATTCTGAGTGGTTTTTATAATCATTTGATTTTGTTTGTTGGTTTATTTTGTATAATGTGACAAAATAGGACAGAAAATGGTCTACTATCTTGACGTGAGGAGTCTATTTTTGTATGCCGGTTATATATCTCTCTCATATAATATAATTTTATAAAATGCATCTTAGTTGTTGTTGCGTCTTTCAGCTTTTCCCGGTTAGGGGTCGCCACAATGGAACTCCGGTCCGCTAATGATTGGCAGCAGATTTTTATGTGCAGAGTTGCCAGCTCTGACGCACAACCTTCAACGAAAGTACACTCATTCATGCATATCTCCACATAGAAGACACTCTAGCTGAGAATCGAACGGGACAACATCTTCCTGTGAGGCGACAACGCTACCGCAGCACCACCACCGCAGTCATAAAATGCATCTTAGTATTTTAGCTAATTTGTTTCATGTTTGGGGAGACACAGAACAATAATATAGTTTTAATTTATTTAAAGCTAGGGCAGACAGTAAATCATTTGAATCTTATTTTTGAAGGCAGATAGGAATTTTTATAGGTTTCTTTCAGTCTGAACTTTTAACATTTGTTGTCCCCAGGTAGGACTGTAAATATGTTAGTCCTTTATTCCCTTTTTAGTTTGAGATGAAGACTGCAATCATAATTTTGTACTGAAAAAAAAGACTTGAAAGAGGCCCATTGAATGTGAGGAAAGTATATTATTTTTTGTCCGCATCTTAATATTTTTCTGTGATATCTTTAAGTTCATCATTGTAGGGGTTTATTTCTTGGAGAATTTCTGTTTTGTGAGCTGGAAATACAGACTATTCTGTTTAAATGAAAATATTCACAGTATATAGTACTGGGATCTGCTTCAGTAGGTGATAAGACTTATCTTATGACATCAATGACAGTTAACATTTAGTTTTCAGAACAGGGATTATTTAACTTATAGGGATGTAGTAAATATTTTAAGAGAAGTGCTTGTAATTGTCATTTTAACTGCCTGCAAGCAGGGGAGAGAGAGAGAGAGACAGAGAAAGAGTTGGAACAGCAGGTATACCGTAAGTGACTGCACACTCAGTTGGTAAGTGTGAACTGTTGCATCGAGCATAAGTTAAGACAGGAATGGTCTAATCTGCTTAAATCTTTGATGACTGTCAAAGTATGTTGGAGAGTTTGCAGAACTTTACACTCTGTAATCCATTCTGGAAAATTGTAGATATTTGCATGGAAGTGCCTGGGCAAATATTTCTATAATTTTGCAAGACTGACTGTTATTGAGTGTTATGTTTCCTGGAGACCTGAGTGCTTGCTAGTGATGATGTGAAGAGGATGGCTTGAATTCCTGGTACTATGCATTTTAGAGTTGTTTCAGGATATAGATGCTTAAAGAGCAGTTGAGTTATTAGCAAATGTTGGCTTTCTCACAAGAATTCTATTTCACAAGGATTCTTTTCATAAGAGGATGGACATTACAAAGATGTGTTCTATTTATTCTCCTTTTTTAATGGCCAGAAAGACCTTCACTAGGTGGTAGAAGCTTTAGACTCCCATGATAATAGAAGGTGGACACAAATTGTTTCACGAAATTGCTAGGATGGAATCCTTGGGCCTGGTGGATGATATGTGAACCAAATTTAATAACAAATGCCTCCCTTGTGTTGACTATAAACTTGGAGCTGTCATTAACTTCCCATCTGATATTCAAATTCTTCAGGAGGGACTAACATGTACCAATCAATGGTGCCTACACCACGACATAAAGCTAAATGCCAAGAAATGCAGCATTCTGCTTTCAAAACTGGGTATGCGCACACCTACTACATAAGTGACGACCTTATGAAAGTTGAGTCAGTCATTAAGAACTTGGGCACTTTCATTGATAATGAATTATCCTTTGAGCACCATGTATCCACTCTTCTTAGGAAATCCTTTTACACAGCCAGACTAATCATCAGGGGTATTTCTTTCAGATCGAAGGAGATTATCATCCCTCTCTTCTGCTCCATCAGGTATCTAATAGAGTATAATGACCCTTATAATGACCCTTTGGTATATACATTTTAAGAACATGGCCCAGCTTGAGAGGCTAAAGTGCTTCCTCACTAAGATAATCAAGGGCATGTTTTCCTTGAGCTACTCAGACTGTTTTAAAGTGCTCTTTCTCTCTTTTCTGTTTTCGACAGACTCTTGATAAGTAACTTCTGTCTAGCCTAGACAGCCTTGAAGCATCCAGTCCTATATGTAACTTTCTGTACATCCACAAAACTATTAACACCCTTAATACACACTCTAGAGATGTTTACTTCCACCAAAACATAAATAACACTTGTTGACAAGGTAGATATATCACAGAGAGTTCTTTTTGTATGGCTTAGACTTCCTTTGGATATAAACAATGTAGTTACCTGACACTCTTTAAGTTTAACCTGGACAAATCGGTAGGCAATTGTAAATACAGGCTGGGTCTGGCCCTTCAAACCCTCATTGAAAGGGTCAGACTAGACATAAATCAGTCATGTCAGTGGATACCTACCATTTGGGATATTGCGGCTAAGTTACTAATGATCCTCTGGCTCAACAGTCTAGTATTAACATATGAACTAATTGTAACTCACCCCATGTCACGAGATGGTGATATGACAAATTCTAGCAATTGTGAGACAACACTGTTAGCATCTCATCACTCAGACTTGTGATTGGTGCATTGATGTGCCAGACTGTGAAGTCATTTATAACAAGCACATTACTGTAATAAGTGAACTGCTTTTGTAGCCCGAAGGACTTGGACAAGCCACTCTGGTGACTCTTGACTGTGGTGATGTTGCAAGAAGCTGTATGTGGTATGTTATGAGTATTAGTGTAATGCTGAACTTTGGCTGTGATACAGACTTTTACAGTACTATGTTTAGGAGGTTTTTATAGATGTGTAAGTGATTTTTGAAGCATGTCAGCACAGGAAGGTTTTATGTTTGTCTTCCAGGGTGTAGATAGGGTGTTTGAATGGGAACTATTTATTTATTTAACATTTGTTGACTAGGAAAGTCCGACTAGGACAGAGCCTATTTTCAGCGGAGGCCCGGGGTGAAATGCTCCAGATACATGTCTCTGGAATGTGGGAGGAAACCGGAGTACCTGGATTAAACCCATGTGAATGCAGGGAGGACATGCAGATTCCACACAGAAGGCACCCCAGCTGAGAACTGAACCAGACAACCTCCTGCTGTGAGGCAGCAACATTAACCTCTGCACCACTGTGCAGCCCTACTAATAAACATTTTGTGAGAAAGGTTTGCCTCCAGTTGTAATAGGTATTTCTACCTTTGACATGTGGATTCATTCTATGATATTGTCAAATGGTTGTCAATAATTATGTGGTAGTTAACATACTGCATCAGGGAACTCAGTGCTAGAAAGTTAGCAACAGATGGGGCATAAACTAACTCAGGTTACCTAGGCCTAGAAAGTTAACAAGAAATGGGGCAGAGACAGATTCAGAACCCATGGTTTATCTAGAAATCTCAGGTGGCATACTTTATGTAATGTTATGGAATTTTGTCATCCTTGGTCTATCAGGAGGGTGCTATAAGGTATCTAAGGAACAATGAAGCAGTGTAAACCCTGAAAAAAGGTGCAGCATTGTATAGTATAGCACAACACAGTAGCTGTATTATATTTAAGAGGACAGTGAAAACAGTTACAGACAGAATGGAACAGTGCAACCCTCTGCAGTACAAGACAATACAGAACAATATAATACTGAATACTTCTGGGCTACTCGATATAGCTCATTACAGTACAACCCAGCACAGCTCAATACAGTGTACCTCAGTGCACTATAGCATTATAAGGACCAGCTAAACAACAGGCACTGATACTGCAGAACAATAAACCAATTGATGTTCAATAAAGTTACCATGTAATAATGCCTGAACCACAAGCAGGAGTATGACAATCTGGTGATCAATGCAGTACCCATTTATTGCTGCATGACTGCACAGCAGGAATGGATGCCACAGCACAGTCATCAGAAACCACAGATACAGCTCTCTCCAAGACTTCATGTGATGTTAGTACAGCAGGCAAAATGTCACAAGATAATACAAGGCAATAACAAGACATGTTAGGTACAACAGGCAAGGGTGCCCCAGCACAGTAATCAGGGTATCAACCGTAGGCTTGAATGCCACAGAAATAAATACAGGGCAGAAAGCTAGAAGTAATGCAGCAAGTTGTGTGATGATATCAAAGTAATGCTACAATATAGCAGGACAGTAAACAATCAGCCACAGCAAGGATAGAATAATCACCCACAGCAAGGACAGAATACAGCATTGCAATAAATATTTGGCCACATTTGAGAAATACACAGCAGTGAACAAAAAATATCAATGCTAATTCAAGAGTCATTAGCAGAGAGAGAGTGCCACAAAATACCACTACTCACAAGTAGTTACAGGCAGTCATGGGTGTGCACTAAGGTCTACTAGTCCAGGGAATAGGGGCTGGGAGGAACAGGACAGTTACCAAAACAAAGTACTGGCTAGGACTGTGTTATGTATTGCACAAACCCATTCTGCTAATCACAGCTATTCCCAGATGTGACTATTTTTCAAGTAAAAGCTGGTAGCAGAGTTTGAGGCAGGTTGATTGTGTCATAGCCCAGCACAACAGAGCAGCAATGTTTGCAAATACAACATATTAAAAGCAGACCCCAAGAGAACACAGGCCAATTCAAGTCAACACTCCTATGTTATAAATAGTAAAACAACAGCAACAGCCCCTTCTGTCATTGGGGGAGGGGGCTAGACCAGTTTTAGATTTTTTTTTACGAGTTTTAGCATCTGTTGTCTTTTTTTTCATTTGGACGTTTAACCTCTTCTTAGCGCTGTTAATGTTGCTTTTAAGGCTCCTTATGAATCTTTGTTGACCTTACGATGTTACTGAGATAGGATGGACCTTATGGATCTTGGAGTCATCCTCAGTTAGCATTTTGTATTACATGTTGTTATCTGACTATTTCATTGAGAACTCCATTTTCCTTGATCGCAGTGTATTTTTATACACATATGTGAGAAACAGATACAGTATGCTCCACAGGACACTAGCCAAGATTTGATTTACAGTGTTTGGATATCAGCAGGACACAGTCATTTTTTTTAAAGATACTGGAACCTCTCTGACTGGTATGATTGGTTGCTGCTGAAGATCTCAAGCCTTTTCCCCTATTATTAATATTGATTTTACAGCACATTTCCAAAATGTTGTTCTGTTATCTGTAATATCCAGTACTTGGTAATTGTGTAATGTTGTGTGGTTACTTGACTGAGACCTCCAACAACTACATCTTGTTTCAGACTGTATAGTTGTGTAATTTTGTCTAACTCTTTAACAAATTCATCAAGACCGTGGTTATCATATAGACATTGAAAATTCTTACCGAGTAATTTGAATCAAGTAACTTGCTTCATGTGCTGGAATACCAGGTGGGACCTATTTTTGTGTCCTTACAGTGCAGCCTGATTCTGTTTACACTATCTTTGCCATTCAGGATGCTAGTTAGATCTACCCCGACAATATACATTTGTTAGAGCTGTTTAGTCCTTAGTTTTGGTTTATCCTGACAGAATGCCTTATCTTGTGTTGAGGAACACTTGTGCACATCTCCTGCAGCTTCAACTATTTTTTCAGAGTGAGCAGATGCTACTTGTTCCATTGGCTCCTAGAAATCATTGCTTTGGAATCCAGGATTTGATAAGGCCTAACTGTAGGTTTTGAAGCCATATGTTTTAACATTGGGTATTTTACTTGCATGTACTTATCTTTGCCATTCTGGGTGTTGTGAAGGCAACTTGTATCTGAGGAAGCACTTTTGTTTTGGCTGGTCACTTTAATCCTATATATGCTCCAAACTGTCAGATTCTTGTTTGAGATTAGATTTGTGGTCACTTGAGTTTCATGTTATTCCATTTTATATTTTGCATGTCAGATATCATGGGTGTTAAATTTCAGTGTTCAGATGCAGTCTTCAGATGAGCCCTACCAAATGTAAGTATACATCTTTGATTTTTTTTCTGAAATGGTGATTCACATTCATTTTATAAACTGGTTGCATCAAACAGTTTTTTCCCCTCTACTTTCTTACCTCCTTAGATTAGACATTTTGTTTACAACTGTATTATATCCTATGTTGTTTTCTTTAAGGCAAGATGGGAACCTCCCAAGATGCTCTGTCCCATTTTTTCAATCACATGTTTTTGATCCAGCATTATGCCTTTATTGGAAATGCCATCTATTGCAAAGATATAAGGGTGGGTACTTGTACTAAATCAGAGGGCACTGAGCTAGGGGCAGTCACTCTAAGCTGGTTGTTTTTCAAACCTGGGAAAAATATCACATTGATTTTCATCCATCTTTTCTGCATAAAATACCCATGTACCCACTGTCCATCATTGGTAGATATGGGAGGATTGTTCTCCACTGATCCAGTAACATAAGGCTAGTCAGCAGCAAATCAGTGATTATTTGCATGTTTTTGAATGTTACTGACTTCACTTTTTCATGGAGATTGACTGGACTAAATTTTTGGTCTTTATTTGTCAGCTGTAGTGGTCCCTGTGGTCTCCTTTATTCAGTGCCATGGGTAGGATGAGATCTGAGTATAGGTTATGATTTGTTCTGGATTTCAAACACATGTGACAAAGGCATCAGGAGGGAATATTGGTTAGATCTGTCTAGGTGTGGCATTCACATACCAAGCTGTTCTGGACCATGATTTTAGCCATGGAGAATATATATAACCTTAAGAGTGGATCCTTGTTCTCTCAGGATGATTATTACCTGTCTAGAACTTCTGGGTCCAGTTGCACAACAAACTATCAAATCCTCATTTTGAGAAATGTGACTTTTCCATCTGTTTTAAACTAGGTCTTGGTTATCTCAGTTATCAAAAAACATTTGTGCATTCTGATATATTTGACTATTACTGGCCTCGCTTGAACCTTACATTTATGAAAGTATGCTCAAGAGGTTAGTATGTGTACAGCTTCAGCTGTTTTGTAGAGTATATGATCTTTATGATCCTTTTCAATCGAAATTTTAATTTTTTTAGCAATGAGACTATCCATATAAGGGCTGTAAACAGTCACTTGACAGTTAGGGACCACCCTTTATTATTAATTGTTGATCCTTCCTGAACTCTATAAGGATTCTGAAATGGTTACTCATGAGATCCTGTTGGATCAGCTGATACCGTACTGTACCCCTACTAGGTATCTGAGTTAGCTGCTGCCTGTATCTTAGGACATTTGCAGAAAAAAAGTACCTGGTATTAATTATTTTGTCTACTGCTTTCTTTATGATATATCAAAGAGTTCATTTTGGGGTCCATGCTGTTTACCATGCTGCCCCTCAAATATCTCATTAGGAGAAAGAGTGCTCTGTTTTCATGGTCAGAAAGATGATAGACAGCATTATCTCCCATTTCCCGAAAAGCAGTATGTTAGTTAAGTACTTTGGTGAATAATCAGGACCAAATTTATTTACAGAAATAATTATCTGAGGCTTAACAGATAGAAGATGGTAATCTTAATTGTGTGCCGTCTTAACTGTTCAAGCCAACTTAAAATAATCTGCTACTCTTTTTTTCTCTTTTTTTCTCTTCGTTTTATTGTTTCTGAAGACTGATAGACTGGAGTTTGCATCTAAGGTGCATGATCTTGTAGCACTCCTCAGTGATAACATGATGTTCCAGGACAAGCTGTAGACCATTATTATTCTTTATTTATGTTTTCAACTTCATTTGTTAATCAGGTAGATATCCTAAACACTGACCATTTTCAGTCATGTCCTAAGCCAAATGGCAACAACAAACCTATAGTAACAAATACAAGAATAAGAGCGTATATAACACACACACACATATATATATATATATATATATATATATATATATATATATATATATTTATATATGTATATAGTAATCATTTGAATGGGTGGGACTCGTAATGCTAAGTCATGTAATGTGGAGACTTGTTGAAAATCTCGACTTATCTATAATATGTCTGAGACTTCCATTTTTCAGAATATTTCCTTTTCCAAGAATACTGTGATTTCAGAGTTTGTATATGTATGTACGTTTCAGGGGTGTGGGGACATAACCACTTAGATGCTTGGGGGAGCAGAGACAGGGGATTTGAGGAAAAGAAAAAAAACAATCCAAGCTGCCCATTTGCTATGATTCACATTATTAATAACATTTACTTTCTCAAGCCTTCCAAACATTTTATGCACTTGTTCCTTCATCACAGATACTAACACTGTTTTTTCATTACTTTATTATAACATACTGATTCACTAAAAAGGCTGCTTTACTACAACACATTATTCAAACTTACTCATTAAACATTTTGTCTTGTAACTTAAACATTTCTTCCACTGATTTAAACTCATCTGCCACAAACTGGTTGACAGACGTAAGGCATTTCATTTTAACACTAATTACTGTAGGTAACTTTGCCTCACAAAACTACTCCTTCCCTTTTTTTACCATAAATAATAATGTTCTTTTTTGTTTTTTTTTTTATAATATGTTGTGGCCATTATTTTACCCAGAACAGATAAACTCTCACTTGGTTATGCTTTAAGATGTACTAAGGCCTTCTACAAGAAATTATTAGGAAACTATGTGTGAAACATTTGTTCAGGTATAAAAAAGTACAGCTACAGCAGAGTCCATACTATGTCCACAGTTTGTCATTTATAATGAATGCACGAGTGATGCTTTCTGTTTTTGAATGCTTATGAAAAATATTAGTAATTTAGTGTCACTTACATACTTCTTTTGTTCTTCCATATACATATATATGTTTAATATTTCTGCTTAGCCACTGAGCTATGGATTACTAGTGCATGTTCATTTTATATGCCACACTCTGTTTTGGCTATGGCATTTAGTCTGCTTTGGTGAAGGGTAAATTTTACTTTTAAATTCTTAACAAAAGTGTTTACCTTTTACTGACTCTGCCTGTATTTTGACTTTGTGCACAGTACCAACCCATGTCTCCTGCTTCCGCAGCCATTGTGTGTTCCTATCTGTTATCTTCATGTTTATATTAAATACCACTGAAAAGGTTAACTTAATTCAAACAGTAGCTTTCTCAGTCAAGCTGTGTGGATGCTACTTACATGTTTGCCTCCAAGTGCTTTTTCTAAATTTAACTCAGATTCACCTGTTTGCAGTACGGTGTTTCAGTTTACCAACAAACTGCAAACCATCTTATTGTGCCACTGGTTATTATCATGACAATAAAATCTTTCTGTGATTGTTAGGAATTTAGTCTCAAAATATCACTTTAACATTTTGCATTTTGGTTGTAGGATTTATCCTTATTTTTTGTGTTTGAAGTAGGTTCTTAAGTAACTTTTATGTGGATGTAGCCATAACACAGAATAATGATACTATGTGTGTTTGAGGAATGACGATTACCACAAAGATAAATCTGGTCTATATATGCAGGTACTCACTACATCATTGGATTAAACTTTTTAATTATTCACAAATGAGGCACTGAAAATCTTAATCACTACTTTTACTTCTTGAATGTCATATATGATCAAAGAACTTACATGGAGACTAAAAGTGCAGCTTGACGCTAGTTTGTTAGCCAGCACAGACTGAACATACACTGGGCACAGACCAAACATTATCTGTATGCACAGTTATTATTGTGAGACTGAGAGTGCATGGCTGCACATCTATTGAGCTGTGTGCACTACTCAATACATAGCAATTTCCTTCAGCCATCTGTCATATTATCTGCTACATAATGTAGGCTGCAGCAGTATCTGTAGCTCAGATGTTTGGTCCTTTGGAAAACAAAATAATTAGGCAGGTCATTCATTCTAGCTACAAAGTTGATTTAAAGTCTTAAATCTAGGTACTGGCTGTAGTCAGTCTTCTTATATGTGGGTTTTCAACTTTACATTTCAGATAAAGATTTGACTTAAAACTGAAGCTGTGGGTGTGAAAAGAACAGTGAGCTCCTCACTGAAGCCTAATATTTAAGTTACACCTTAAATACTTTGTACGAGATGGCCACCAACAAATATTAAAGGATGTCTTCAAATGAAAAAGTGATACTCTTACCAGAGGCTTCCAGAAGAGAAGGAAACCACAATACTGTCACTCTCATCCAGTAGAGGGACGGAACAAAGGTAAATGTCATCTCCACTATGGTGCATTCACAGCTTTCATGGAATTATATCAAGAAGACAAAAACATTGTATGTTATTTCCATGCAAACACAGAGAAAGAAGCTAGTGGAAAACCTGCCGCTGTTCATTACATTATATGCATGATACAGCTGCATAGATATCTACTAGCTTTTAAACTGCTTCTTTCTTTGCCCTACTACACAGAAAGATTTTTATTATGATATACATAGTAGCAATTGCTGAAGAAACTGTTTGACATTAGATGATTATAAGGCACTTTTTTTCTACCCAAAGGCCATATTTTTGTAATCCTGAGATTATTTTTATTTCCAGTAAGGTATGTGGTCAATTTTTTCCCCTTGTTTATGTGAGGTAAATCAGTGATTTGTGTCAATCCCCTACACTACCCTATCATAAGCTTAACACTTGAGACTTTACAATCATGGACAAAGAAATGAAAGGACTTCAGTACAAAAACCCTTCTGTTGGCTGCCTAAATGAAGGCTATGTCATGATTGTGCTCCTTCTCCATGAAGGGTAACAAATATGTGACAGTGAATGTGGCAGGAACTTGATGGTTGGCAGGCACAAATTAAAACATTTACTCATCTGTCAAGTTAAGTCACCTGGATACTCTTTGTAGCAGCATTATTAGTAACTCATTCCCTACAACATTCTACCCATGATATTTCTGTAATGCTAAACTAAACTCACGATAACTTATATAAAACGTGCATACGTTTTCCTTCAAAGCCTAAAAAAAGAAAAAAGGAGCCTTTTTGCTTTTAGCAACTTTCAGAATGTACTCCATTGTCCTTTTTTTGTTGGGGTTGAGCTACTTATGCTCCAGTCCACAAAAAAAAAAAAGGTAAGTGGAGTAGCCTTAAAACCGGTGGTTTATGTGGTACTTGAGGTTATGTAATTGCATTGGTTTCTGATACACGTAGCTAAAAAACAATGGCTTTGTGCTCTGCACCAGCATGACACAAATTCTGTTGGTGGCAAGCTAGTGAAACAAGTATTAGTCAAAACCCACATTTGTAATGCTCTCCAACTGTGTGGCTCAAGCCTATGAAGTGAAACTGTCGCTAGGTTTAATAAACAGAATTAATAAGACAGAATAACTACCCAAGAATGAATGTTTTCTGCAGAACATACAGTACGACGAGGGTATGAATACTCACTATGAATATTCATTACTCCACTTTCAAATCTGCATGTCTAGGCAGTCAGGCATGATTAGCATACAATGACACAAGCCCTTCGCATGCCAATCACATTTGCCATGCCCATTCCTGTGCAGAAATGCCAGTGGGGTGGTGTTCCAGTACAAAGCCATAGGATTTATACATTTAAAAACAAGTCACGCTATATTATTATCACATCTAGTTAAATAAGCATATGGAAGGGAAAATAAATAAATAAACAAATAAATAATAAAAAGGTGAAACACTTTAATTTCTCAAGGTCCCTGCCATCTCTTCCGCTTAAAAAACATAGTCAGAGATACTACGGTGTTCAGAAACAAATTATACCATCAGAGATGAAAGTTAGTTTTGCATTTCTTGATTAGTGGTGTAGGCTAAAGGCTTTGTCTAACATTTTACATGCTGGCTTAAACGTGAGAGGTTAGCAGAAGTTTTGTAAAAGGAGAGAGCTTCCTTCTGTTTTGCCAACATTTGTTTTATCATAGATGCACTTGTAAAACAAAACTGCTGCCACTGAATTTTGTTATACTTCATTGTACTAAAACCCATAACAAGCACATTGTTGTGGCTCATCTTGAAATGTTTAGAACAAACTTAGAAAACAGGTAATTTTGTCTGGTTCATATATAATTTCTGTGATATCCACAGAGAAATGTGACAAACTATATGCAGACTCATTGTTACTATAATCTTTATCAAGCAGTTACTGAGAGTTTATCTCTTTTTAACTTGTGGGGTTTCCATATTTTTGAATTTCAAGAAATAACATCCTTGGTATCCGGATGATATTGGAAGATTCAGACCAGTAATCATTTCCGGTTAGTGAATATAGGCTGTCTAGTTATTTGAAGTGGATGGTGATATTCTGTATCATGAACCTATCTCTGTCTTGCACAGGGAACTTCTTTGAATTGTATTTGACTTACGGTGTAAACTTTGATATATTCATCAGGTGGTTGCAGGATGATTTGGGGTACTAGAACCAGCGTTTCATCATTGCATTATAGTGATGTATAGAAACTCACTCGGTGGTAGAGTGCACAGGGTTCATACAGGGGGGATTTTGTTAGCATTTCCCTCAGTTTTGGGAATATATTGAGTAGGCATCAGGGATTAGTCACATAACCCATATATAAAAGAGGTCCTGAGTTAAATGTTAAAATACAGCATTTAATGGTGAAAGCAGTGCCATGTTTACCTGCAAGACTTGCCTCCTGGCAATCCACTTCCTGCAGAAAAGTTAGTATACCACTCAATGTGCTAATTCAGAGTTGGGTGTATACTATATGAGTAAATAAACTTGTATAAATATGAGTTTTATGCACAATTGTTTGAGCTTTTATGATCTCATAAACAATATAAGTTATAAAGTGGCTATGGTATGAAAAGGTGTATGAAAAAAATCTGAATGCTCTTCACTCAGTATCTCATAATATGAAATGTATATAAGTTAGATGATAGGGTCTTCTGTTTTCAAACATTCCCAATGCCAATTGCCCTAAAATTGAGAATAGAAGGAAGAAAGAAGGAAAGGGAAGGAAAGAAAAAGGAAGGAGAAGGGGAGAAAATATATACTTCACAAATGCTTCAGGATATGCTGATGGGTATTTTTTTATTAAGATTCATTAAAATGCAATGCTATTTACTGTAAGCATTGGGATGGCTATTTTGTTTTATAGTTTATAGCATAGGCAGCTAAAAGTTCCACTTGCTTTGAATGGTTAAATGCATATAAGATTATATTATCTGAATTTGAATTTTGTAGTTCAATTCATACAGCTTCTCTAATTTTATAAAATTGACAGTTTTATTTGATAGATGCTTATTATTAAGATTGTTTTACCAGTTGATATGCTATTATTATATTGTTTAATGATTTCATTTAATATACTAACTTCAATGCAAAATGATAGGAACTCAATGTGTGACATTTATATTTAATCTCATTCATCTTATTTTAAAATGATAAATACAATTTCATATATATATATATATATATATATATATATATATATATATATATATATATATATATATACACACACACACACACACACACACACACACACACACACACATATATTTGCAGTTTAAAGTATTATAAAAGCTGATCAGAATCTTTTCATGGCCTTTTATAGGAACATTTTCAAAGAAATTAGTTATGATGGCAGTTGCTGATTAGCTGTTGTTATTGGAAAGGTGGTTAATTTGGGTAGTGAATGCTACTCAACTTAGGAGTTTTTAACTCCAGAAAGGTTTTGGGTAATTTTAATTACATGTATTTACATTTCAATTGTTTTTTTACAACTGTTACAGACGTTCAGTCTGTTCTTGTACTTAAGTGTCATTACTAGTTGGACATCACTTGAATTATTGTTTCATACCAATTGTAATGTACCTGATGGATCTCTAGTCATGTTTATCACAAGGTATATTAATGGTCAACATACACCGAATTGATAAAAATAGACATATGTTTCCTTTAAAAGGTATTTCCATTAATATTAATGGTTTGAAGAATCCTTGTAAGAGGGGAGGTTTATCTTAAATTACATAAATCACATGTAGTTTTTCTACAAGAAACACATCTAATAAATGATGATATAACTAAACTTAATACTAAATCATATACCATTCTATCAAGTTCAGAACATTCTCAAAAAAAGAGGAGCAGCTATGCTGTGGAGAAACACAATTCCTCTTCCTAAGATAATAGAAGTCTATAAAGATGATAAAGGAATGTTTTGATCTGTTACAATTGAAATGAATAAGAAATATTTACTCTTATAAACATTTATTGGATACCAGGAATTGGGGTGAATACAGTTAAACAGCACATAAATCAAATTTTCCATTTATCCAAAGGTAACATTATGATAGCAGGGAACTTTAACTGTATATTAAATGATAAGGACACTAACACTACTGGTAAAAGGAGGATTACATTGTCAGCTAAATTGTTAAAGGATTTTATAGACTCATATCTTCTGAAAGATATTAATATTTTTGCTGAACCAAATTCACTATTTCTTACTTTCTATTCCCATAGACTTAATTGAAACTCTAGAATAGACAAAGTTCTTATTTCAAATGAGTTGACTAATAGTCTAACTGAATCAAATGTCATTTCCTGCCCTTTATCAGATCACAACTCCATAACCTTTGAGTTAATAATTAACACAATGTGTAATATTCAAATTAAAATAATCCCTGCATACATTACTAAATTAAAGGACTTCAAAGAATTTCTCTTTTATTACTTTAAATACTACTAATGATACTTCTGGAATATATATTTGGGATGCTTTAAAAGCTTACTTATATGGGAGAATCATCACTTGGTATATTCAAAAAGAAACTATGGGATAAGGAATTACAAGACATACAAATTTAATTAGATAATCTAAAACTTAATAACGGGGAAATAAAAATAAAAATGAAAAGGAAAAAGAAATCATCTCATTAAACAATATTTGGAAATTTTAAATCATAAAACTATGATTAACTTAGAGAAATTTAAATTAAAAAAATTCTTGATTAATCCTAAATCTTTAAATATATTGGCCAACAAAACAAAAAGACTTAGTAAATTAACCATATTAATGAGATTTTTTCCTCTAAAAAAAGAAGATGGACTACGATCTACAGAATATTCTAAAAGAATTTAGAATTTTTTTCATAATATTAATCAGAAATCACAGAATGTATATTCAAAAGAAGATATTAAAGCCTTTATTAAAAGATAGACTAAAAATAGATTATCTGAAGAATAAACTGCTTCCATAAATAAACCTATTTCTTTCACTGATCTTCAAAATCAAATCAACAAACTAAAACAAAATAAAGCACCTGGTAATGATAGAATTATTCCTGAAATGTATAAGATTTTGCTCAAAACAGCATTAAACTTACTTCATAAAGCTTTTACTATTTCTCAAAACAACATTTCAACTCCAACTTCTTGGAAATATACCTTTATATCTCCAATAGTAAAATCTAACAAAGACCCCACAAATTTCTCAATTAAATATCGATTATAAAATGTTTATGTCCATATATGCAGATAGGCTAAAGATATTTCTTCCAACCTTGGTAAATGAAGATCAGACAAGTTTTATTGTAAATACAAATACATATGATAATATAAAAAGAACTATCGCTTTGATTGAATTTGCAAAGAACTTAAACAAAAGTTTAACTTTAATAAGTCTTAATATAAATTGTACCTTTGACTCAGTTAATTGGGATTACTTATTTATACTAATGAAAGAGTTAAAATTCTTGAATAACATATAACGGAAGTCAAGCTTATATTGAAATTGGTACCAGTATCTCGCAAAAAATACCAATAACCAAATGGACCAAACAAGGCTGTCCCTTATCCCCTTTACTTTTTACATTAATAACGGAACCTTGAGCTAATTTAATTAGGATGGATGAAGAAACTGAGGTTTTATGTTAAGTATTAATAAGACATCCAAAATATAGCTATTTGCTGATGATATTCTTATCACTTTGGGGGGAAATAATTCATCTATTTCAGAAGTTTTTAAAACCATGGAAAACTTTAAAAAAATGGATTGACCTTCAATAATAATAAAACAAAAAAAGACTTCCTATTTATTCAAGTAGTTATATACTAGATAATACATATACAAAATAATTAGCACAAGCAGATCAAATAACTTATTTGGGGATAGTAATTACTAAAAACATCAAACATATTATTCAACTAATAATAGAAAATCATATAAGTAAATGGAATAATCTTTCTTCTACCATGGAAGAAAACCCTCAATTATAAAAATGATTTTACTTCTAAAAATACTTTACATCATACAAGCAATAACTTTACCTCCTCCTAAACCAATAATCCAAAAATTCAACTCGATGATTCTAAAATTTTTATGGTTCCCTAATAAACCTAGGGTAGCATTAACGTATCAGATGAAAGACTGGTCTAATGGAGGTGTAGGATTACCTAATTTGAAATTATATTCAATTTCATCTGTGATTAAATCTATAGCTCTTCTTATAGATAAAGAATTTACTGCTAAATGGAAAAAAATTCTAGATATACTATCTTGTGACTCATATCATATTTCTAACTCCCAAAATTTATCAATAACAAAATATTAATTCATTTGGTTATTAAAAAAATATTTTTTCACACATACCCCATGTATAAACTAATTATATGCTACTTCTCTTAAATACTTTTAGAAACATTATCTATAAATTCCCAGTGTATAAGGCATGTTTCTTTCTTCTTTTCCCCATTGCCTTTACTCAAGAAGTTATTTTTTTTTCTTCTGACTACTTAGAAATGTCAATATTTAAGGATAAGAACCTAATATATTGGTCTCAGCTGATGATAAAGGATGAATTGAAATCTTTGGACTATTTGACTCCTGAATTTGAAATAGATAACCATTTATGGTTAGATATACAAGCATGTAGACAATTTCTCTTAAATAAACTTGATCTAATGTCACCTATAATTAAGAATTCAATACCTAAACATTTACATTATTTGATTCTATCCACACAACATACATTTTCTATTAAAGGTGAACTATCACACATATATAAATTGATTAGAAATTAAACAGTTACCCTGAGAGCAACTAGAATGACTTTCCCACAATCAATAATTATCCACCTAATGATCAAGATAAAAAAAAATTATATTAGAATCTGTTAATATGACCACCTCATCGATTAAATGAAGATTATTAACATGGACATTTATGTATAGATCTTTTTTAACTCCTTACATAATAAGTAACTTCAGTAAAAAGAACAATGTTTGCTGGAGATGTAAAACAGAAGTGAAAGCAGACTGGTCTTGTATGTTTTTTGATTGCACACTATTAAAAAAGTATTGGAATGACATTAATAATTTTCTACAAGCTTTATTGTCAGACAACTTTACACTTACTAAATCTATGGTTCTATTTAACACACCAACACCTGAATGCATAAAGAAAAGGAAGTATCCTATAGTTTGGTTTATATTAGCAGTTGCTAGGAAAACTATAACAAGAAACTGGAAATCTGACACTTCTCCCTCCTTCCATGAATTTGAAAACCTTCTTATTGAAGTTTGTCATCTAGAACTAATGACCATTAAATCAAGATCCATCAGGAATACATCTTCATATAATATGTTTAACAAGTTACATGAGTTACTAGGAAAATAATTTGTTAATCTGGGAAATTGTTAATGTACACTAAGATTCATATAATGTACATTTGTGAACATCTTTGTAAATACTTTAGTTATGTTTGTTTAATATATTTTTCTTTTTTTATTCAAGTTATAATATTTGTGAATATCTTATGAAAATATTTGTTTATATTTGAAATTTAATAAAGTTGTTTTAAAAAATTAAGACAAAAACCTTGGCTGTGATACAGACTTTTACAGTACTATGTTTAGGAGGTTTTTATAGATGTGTAAATGATTTTTGAAGCATGTCAGCACAGGAAGGTTTTATGTTTGTCTTCCAGGGTGTAGATAGGGTGTTTGAATGGGAACTATTTATTTATTTAACATTTGTTGACTAGGAAAGTCCGACTAGGACAGAGCCTATTTTCAGCGGAGGCCCGGGGTGAAATGCTCCAGATGCATGTCTCTGGAATGTGGCAGGAAACCGGAGTACCTGGATTAAACCCATGTGAATGCAGGGAGGACATGCAGATTCCACACAGAAGGCACCCCAGCTGAGAACTGAACCAGACAACCTCCTGCTGTGAGGCAGCAACATTAACCTCTGCACCACTGTGCAGCCCTACTAATAAACATTTTGTGAGAAAGGTTTGCCTCCAGTTGTAATAGGTATTTCTACCTTTGACATGTGGATTCATTCTATGATATTGTCAAATGGTTGTCAATAATTATGTGGTAGTTAACATACTGCATCAGGGAACTCAGTGCTAGAAAGTTAGCAACAGATGGGGCATAAACTAACTCAGGTTACCTAGGCCTAGAAAGTTAACAAGAAATGGGGCAGAGACAGATTCAGAACCCATGGTTTATCTAGAAATCTCAGGTGGCATACTTTATGTAATGTTATGGAATTTTGTCATCCTTGGTCTGTCAGGAGGGTGCTATAAGGTATCTAAGGAACAATGAAGCAGTGTAAACCCTGAAAAAGGTGCAGCATTGTATAATATAGCACAACACAGTAGCTGTATTATATTTAAGAGGACAGTGAAAACAGTTACAGACAGAATGGAACAGTGCAACCCTCTGCAGTACAAGACAATACAGAACAATATAATACTGAATACTTCTGGGCTACTCGATATAGCTCATTACAGTACAACCCAGCACAGCTCAATACAGTGTACCTCAGTGCACTATAGCATTATAAGGACCAGCTAAACAACAGGCACTGATACTGCAGAACGATAAACCAAGTGATGTTCAATAAAGTTACCATGTAATAATGCCTGAACCACAAGCAGGAGTATGACAATCTGGTGATCAATGCAGTACCCATTTATTGCTGCATGACTGCACAGCTGGAATGGATGCCACAGCACAGTCATCAGAAACCACAGATACAGCTCTCTCCAAGACTTCATGTGATGTTAGTACAGCAGGCAAAATGTCACAAGATAATACAAGGTGGATAATGCAACAGACATATGTAACAAGACATGTTAGGTACAACAGGCAAGGGTGCCCCAGCACAGTAATCATGGTATCAACCGTAGGCTTGAATGCCACAGTAATAAATACAGGGCAGAAAGCTAGAAGTAATGCAGCAAGTTGTGTGATGATATCAAAGTAATGCTACAATATAGCAGGACAGTAAACAATCAGCCACAGCAAGGATAGAATAATCACCCACAGCAAGGGCAGAATACAGCATTGCAATAAATATTTGGCCACATTTGAGAAATACACAGCAGTGAACAAAAAATATCAATGCTAATTCAAGAGTCATTAGCAGAGAGAGAGTGCCACAAAATACCACTACTCACAACTAGTTACAGGCAGTCATGGGTGTGCACTAAGGTCTACGAGTCCAGGGAATAGGGGCTGGGAGGAACAGGACAGTTACCAAAACAAAGTACTGGCTAGGACTGTGTTATGTATTGCACAAACCCATTCTGCTAATCACAGCTATTCCCAGATGTGACTATTTTTCAAGTAAAATCTGGTAGCAGAGTTTGAGGCAGGTTGATTGTGTCATAGCCCAGCACAACAGAGCAGCAATGTTTGCAAATACAACATATTAAAAGCAGACCCCAAGAGAACACAGGCCAATTCAAGTCAACACTCCTATGTTATAAATAGTAAAACAACAGCAACAGCCCCTTCTGTCATTGGGGGAGGGGGCTAGACCAGTTTTAGATTTTTTTTTACGAGTTTTAGCATCTGTTGTCTTTTTTTTCATTTGGATGTTTAACCTCTTCTTAGCGCTGTTAATGTTGCTTTTAAGGCTCCTTATGAATCTTTGTTGACCTTACGATGTTACTGAGATAGGATGGACCTTATGGATCTTGGAGTCATCCTCAGTTAGCATTTTGTATTACATGTTGTTATCTGACTATTTCATTGAGAACTCCATTTTCCTTGATCGCAGTGTATTTTTATACACATATGTGAGAAACAGATACAGTATGCTCCACAGGACACTAGCCAAGATTTGATTTACAGTGTTTGGATATCAGCAGGACACAGTCATTTTTTTAAAGATACTGGAACCTCTCTGACTGGTATGATTGGTTGCTGCTGAAGATCTCAAGCCTTTTCCCCTATTATTAATATTGATTTTACAGCACATTTCCAAAATGTTGTTCTGTTATCTGTAATATCCAGTACTTGGTAATTGTGTAATGTTGTGTGGTTACTTGACTGAGACCTCCAACAACTACATCTTGTTTCAGACTGTATAGTTGTGTAATTTTGTCTAACTCTTTAACAAATTCATCAAGACCGTGGTTATCATATAGACATTGAAAATTCTTACCGAGTAATTTTAATCAAGTAACTTGCTTCATGTGCTGGAATACCAGGTGGGACCTATTTTTGTGTCCTTACAGTGCAGCCTGATTCTGTTTACACTATCTTTGCCATTCAGGATGCTAGTTAGATCTACCCCGACAATATACATTTGTTAGAGCTGTTTAGTCCTTAGTTTTGGTTTATCCTGACAGAATGCTTTATCTTGTGTTGAGGAACACTTGTGCACATTTCCTGCAGCTTCAACTATTTTTTCAGAGTGAGCAGATGCTACTTGTTCCATTGGCTCCTAGAAATCATTGCTTTGGAATCCAGGATTTGATAAGGCCTAACTGTAGGTTTTGAAGCCATATGTTTTAACATTGGGTATTTTACTTGCATGTACTTATCTTTGCCATTCTGGGTGTTGTGAAGGCAACTTGTATCTGAGGAAGCACTTTTGTTTTGGCTGGTCACTTTAATCCTATATATGCTCCAAACTGTCAGATTCTTGTTTGAGATTATATTTGTGGTCACTTGAGTTTCATGTTATTCCATTTTATATTTTGCATGTCAGATATCATGGGTGTTAAATTTCAGTGTTCAGATGCAGTCTTCAGATGAGCCCTACCAAATGTAAGTATACATCTTTGATTTTTTTCTGAAATGGTGATTCACATTCATTTTATAAACTGGTTGCATCAAACAGTTTTTCCCCTCTACTTTCTTACTTCCTTAGATTAGACATTTTATTTACAACTGTATTATATCCTATGTTGTTTTCTTTAAGGCAAGATGGGAACCTCCCAAGATGCTCTGTCCCATTTTTTCAATCCCATGTTTTTGATCCAGCATTATGCCTTTACTGGAAATGCCATCTATTGCAAAGATATAAGGGTGGGTACTTGTACTAAATCAGAGGGCACTGAGCTAGGGGCAGTCACTCTAAGCTGGTTGTTTTTCAAACCTGGGAAAAATATCACATTGATTTTCATCCATCTTTTCTGCATAAAATACCCAGGTGCCTACTGTCCATCATTGGTAGATATGGGAGGATTGTTCTCCACTGATCCAGTAACATAAGGCTAGTCAGCAGCAAATCAGTGATTATTTGCATGTTTTTGAATGTTACTGACTTCACTTTTTCATGGAGATTGACTGGACTAAATTTTTGGTCTTTATTTGTCAGCTGTAGTGGTCCCTGGGGTCTCCTTTATTCAGTGCCATGGGTAGGATGAGATCTGAGTATAGGTTATGATTTGTTCTGGATTTCAAACACATGTGACAAAGGCATCAGGAGGGAATATTGGTTAGATCTGTCTAGGTGTGGCATTCACATAACAAGCTGTTC
This sequence comes from Protopterus annectens, assembly GCF_019279795.1. NCBI lineage: Eukaryota > Metazoa > Chordata > Ceratodontiformes > Protopteridae > Protopterus > Protopterus annectens. Next base: position 476,820,766 of record NC_056727.1, read on the forward strand.
TGGACCATGATTTTAGCCATGCAGAATATATATAACCTTAAGAGTGGATCCTTGTTCTCTCAGGATGATTATTACCTGTCTAGAACTTCTGGGTCCAGTTGCACAACAAACTATCAAATCCTCATTTTGAGAAATGTGACTTTTCCATCTGTTTTAAACTAGGTCTTGGTTATCTCAGTTATCAAAAAACATTTGTGCATTCTGATATATTTGACTATTACTGGCCTCGCTTGAACCTTACATTTATGAAAGTATGCTCAAGAGGTTAGTATGTGTACAGCTTCAGCTGTTTTGTAGAGTATATGATCTTTATGATCCTTTTCAATCGAAATTTTAAATTTTTTTAGCAATGAGACTATCCATATAAGGGCTGTAAACAGTCACTTGACAGTTAGGGATCACCCTTTATTATTAATTGTTGATCCTTCCTGAACTCTATAAGGATTCTGAAATGGTTACTCATGAGATCCTGTTGGATCAGCTGATACCGTACTGTACCCCTACTAGGTATCTGAGTTAGCTGCTGCCTGTATCTTAGGACATTTGCAGAAAAAAAGTACCTGGTATTAATTATTTTGTCTACTGCTTGCTTTATGATATATCAAAAAGTTCATTTTGGGGTCCGTGCTGTTTACCATGCTGCCTCTCAAATATCTCATTAGGAGAAAGAGTGCTCTGTTTTCATGGTCAGAAAGATGATAGACAGCATTATCTCCCATTTCCCGAAAAGCAGTATGTTAGTTAAGTACTTTGGTGAATAATCAGGACCAAATTTATTTACAGAAATAATTATCTGAGGCTTAACAGATAGAAGATGGTAATCTTAATTGTGTGCCGTCTTAACTGTTCAAGCCAACTTAAAATAATCTGCTACTCTTTTTTTCTCTTTTTTTCTCTTCGTTTTATTGTTTCTGAAGACTGATAGACTGGAGTTTGCATCTAAGGTGCATGATCTTGTAGCACTCCTTAGTGATAACATGATGTTCCAGGACAAGGTGTAGACCATTATTATTCTTTATTTATGTTTTCAACTTCATTTGTTAACCAGGTAGATATCCTAAACACTGACCATTTTCAGTCATGTCCTAAGCCAAATGGCAACAACAAACCTATAGTAACAAATACAAGAATAAGAGCGTATATAACACACACACACACATATATATATATATATATATATATATATATATATATATATTTATATATGTATATAGTAATCATTTGAATGAGTGGGACTCGTAATGCTAAGTCATGTAATGTGGAGACTTGTTGAAAATCTCGACTTATCTATACTATGTCTGAGACTTCCATTTTTCAGAATATTTCCTTTTCCAAGAATACTGTGATTTCAGAGTTTGTATATGTATGTACGTTTCAGGGGTGTGGGGACATAACCACTTAGATGCTTGGGGGAGCAGAGACAGGGGATTTGAGGAAAAGAAAAAAAACAATCCAAGCTGCCCATTTGCTATGATTCACATTATTAATAACATTTACTTTCTCAAGCCTTCCAAACATTTTATGCACTTGTTCCTTCATCACAGATACTAACACTGTTTTTTCATTACTTTATTATAACATACTGATTCACTAAAAAGGCTACTTTACTACAACACATTATTCAAACTTACTCATTAAACATTTTGTCTTGTAACTTAAACATTTCTTCCACTGATTTAAACTCATCTGCCACAAACTGGTTGACAGACGTAAGGCATTTCATTTTAACACTAATTACTGTAGGTAACTTTGCCTCACAAAACTACTCCTTCCCTTTTTTTACCATAAATAATAATGTTCTTTTTTGTTTTTTTTTATAATATGTTGTGGCCATTATTTTACCCAGAACAGATAAACTCTCACTTGGTTATGCTTTAAGATGTACTAAGGCCTTCTACAAGAAATTATTAGGAAACTATGTGTGAAACATTTGTTCAGGTATAAAAAAGTACAGCTACAGCAGAGTCCATACTATGTCCACAGTTTGTCATTTATAATGAATGCACATGAGTGATGCTTTCTGTTTTTGAATGCTTATGAAAAATATTAGTAATTTAGTGTCACTTACATACTTCTTTTGTTCTTCCATATACATATGTATGTTTAATATTTCTGCTTAGCCACTGAGCTATGGATTACTAGTGCATGTTCATTTTATATGCCACACTCTGTTTTGGCTATGGCATTTAGTCTGCTTTGGTGAAGGGTAAATTTTACTTTTAAATTCTTAACAAAAGTGTTTACCTTTTACTGACTCTGCCTGTATTTTGACTTTGTGCACAGTACCAACTCATGTCTCCTGCTTCCGCAGCCATTGTGTGTTCCTATCTGTTATCTTCATGTTTATATTAAATACCACTGAAAAGGTTAACTTAATTCAAACAGTAGCTTTCTCAGTCAAGCTGTGTGGATGTTACTTACATGTTTGCCTCCAAGTGCTTCTTCTAAATTTAACTCAGATTCACCTGTTTGCAGTACGGTGTTTCAGTTTACCAACAAACTGCAAACCATCTTATTGTGCCACTGGTTATTATCATGACAATAAAATCTTTCTGTGATTGTTAGGAATTTAGTCTCAAAATATCACTTTAACATTTTGCATTTTGGTTGTAGGATTTATCCTTATTTTTTTGTGGTTGAAGTAGGTTCTTAAGTAACTTTTATGTGGATGTAGCCATAACACAGAATAATGATACTATGTGTGTTTGAGGAATGACGATTACCACAAAGATAAATGTGGTCTATATATGCAGGTACTCACTACATCATTGGATTAAACTTTTTAATTATTCACAAATGAGGCACTGAAAATCTTAATCACTACTTTTACTTCTTGAATGTCATATATATTCAAAGAACTTACATGGAGACTAAAAGTGCAGCTTGACGCTAGTTTGTTAGCCAGCACAGACTGAACATACACTGGGCACAGACCAAACATTATCTGTATGCACAGTTATTATTGTGAGACTGAGAGTGCATGGCTGCACATCTATTGAGCTATGTGCACTACTCAATACATAGCAATTTCCTTCAGCCATCTGTCATATTATCTGCTACATAATGTAGGCTGCAGCAGTATCTGTAGCTCAGATGTTTGGTCCTTTGGAAAACAAAATAATTAGGCAGGTCATTCATTCTAGCTACAAAGTTGATTTAAAGTCTTAAATCTAGGTACTGGCTGTAGTCAGTCTTCTTATATGTGGGTTTTCAACTTTACATTTCAGATAAAGATTTGACTTAAAACTGAAGCTGTGGGTGTGAAAAGAACAGTGAGCTCCTCACTGAAGCCTAATATTTAAGTTACACCTTAAATACTTTGTACGAGATGGCCACCAACAAATATTAAAGGATGCCTTCAAATGAAAAAGTGATACTCTTACCAGAGGCTTCCAGAAGAGAAGGAAACCACAACACTGTCACTCTCATCCAGTAGAGGGACGGAACAAAGGTAAATGTTATCTCCACTATGGTGCATTCACAGCTTTCATGGAATTATATCAAGAAGACAAAAACATTGTATGTTATTTCCATGCAAACACAGAGAAAGAAGCTAGTGGAAAACCTGCCGCTGTTCATTACATTATATGCATGATACAGCTGCATAGATATCTACTAGCTTTTAAACTGCTTCTTTCTTTGCCCTACTACACAGAAAGATTTTTATTATGATATACATAGTAGCAATTGCTGAAGAAACTGTTTGACATTAGATGATTATAAGGCACTTTTTTTCTACCCAAAGGCCATATTTTTGTAATCCTGAGATTATTTTTATTTCCAGTAAGGTATGTGGTCAATTTTTTCCCCTTGTTTATGTGAGGTAAATCAGTGATTTGTGTCAATCCCCTACACTACCCTATCATAAGCTTAACACTTGAGACTTTACAATCACGGACAATGAAATGAAAGGACTTCAGTACAAAAACCCTTCTGTTGGCTGCCTAAATGAAGGCTATGTCATGATTGTGCTCCTTCTCCATGAAGGGTAACAAATATGTGACAGTGAATGTGGCAGGAACTTGATGGTTGGCAGGCACAAATTAAAACATTTACTCATCTGTCAAGTTAAGTCACCTGGATACTCTTTGTAGCAGCATTATTAGTAACTCATTCCCTACAACATTCTACCCATGATATTTCTGTAATGCTAAACTAAACTCACGATAACTTATATAAAACGTGCATACGTTTTCCTTCAAAGCCTAAAAAAAGAAAAAAGGAGCCTTTTTGCTTTTAGCAACTTTCAGAATGTACTCCATTGTCCTTTTTTTGTTGGGGTTGTGCTACTTATGCTCCAGTCCACAAAAAAAAAAAGGTAAGTGGAGTAGCCTTAAAACCGGTGGTTTATGTGGTACTTGAGGTTATGTAATTGCATTGGTTTCTGATACACGTAGCTAAAAAACAATGGCTTTGTGCTCTGCACCAGCATGACACAAATTCTGTTGGTGGCAAGCTAGTGAAACAAGTATTAGTCAAAACCCACATTTGTAATGCTCTCCAACTGTGTGGCTCAAGCCTATGAAGTGAAACTGTCGCTAGGTTTAATAAACAGAATTAATAAGACAGAATAACTACCCAAGAATGAATGTTTTCTGCAGAACATACAGTACGACGAGGGTATGAATACTCACTATGAATATTCATTACTCCACTTTCAAATCTGCATGTCTAGGCAGTCAGGCATGATTAGCATACAATGACACAAGCCCTTCGCATGCCAATCACATTTGCCATGCCCATTCCTGTGCAGAAATGCCAGTGGGGTGGTGTTCCAGTACAAAGCCATAGGATTTATACATTTAAAAACAAGTCACGCTATATTATTATCACATCTAGTTAAATAAGCATATGGAAGGGAAAATAAATAAATAAACAAATAAATAATAAAAAGGTGAAACACTTTAATTTCTCAAGGTCCCTGCCATCTCTTCCGCTTAAAAAACATAGTCAGAGATACTACGGTGTTCAGAAACAAATTATACCATCAGAGATGAAAGTTAGTTTTGCATTTCTTGATTAGTGGTGTAGGCTAAAGGCTTTGTCTAACATTTTACATGCTGGCTTAAACGTGAGAGGTTAGCAGAAGTTTTGTAAAAGGAGAGAGCTTCCTTCTGTTTTGCCAACATTTGTTTTATCATAGATGCACTTGTAAAACAAAACTGCTGCCACTGAATTTTGTTATACTTCATTGTACTAAAACCCATAACAAGCACATTGTTGTGGCTCATCTTGAAATGTTTAGAACAAATTTAGAAAACAGGTAATTTTGTCTGGTTCATATATAATTTCTGTGATATCCACAGAGAAATGTGACAAACTATATGCAGACTCATTGTTACTATAATCTTTATCAAGCAGTTACTGAGAGTTTATCTCTTTTTAACTTGTGGGGTTTCCATATTTTTGAATTTCAAGAAATAACATCCTTGGTATCCGGATGATATTGGAAGATTCAGACCAGTAATCATTTCCGGTTAGTGAATATAGGCTGTCTAGTTATTTGAAGTGGATGGTGATATTCTGTATCATGAACCTATCTCTGTCTTGCACAGGGAACTTCTTTGAATTGTATTTGACTTACGGTGTAAACTTTGATATATTCATCAGGTGGTTGCAGGATGATTTGGGGTACTAGAACCAGCGTTTCATCACTGCATTATAGTGATGTATAGAAACTCACTCGGTGGTAGAGTGCACAGGGTTCATACAGGGGGGATTTTGTTAGCATTTCCCTCAGTTTTGGGAATATATTGAGTAGGCATCAGGGATTAGTCACATAACCCATATATAAAAGAGGTCCTGAGTTAAATGTTAAAATACAGCATTTAATGGTGAAAGCAGTGCCATGTTTACCTGCAAGACTTGCCTCCTGGCAATCCACTTCCTGCAGAAAAGTTAGTATACCACTCAATGTGCTAATTCAGAGTTGGGTGTATACTATATGAGTAAATAAACTTGTATAAATATGAGTTTTATGCACAATTGTTTGAGCTTTTATGATCTCATAAACAATATAAGTTATAAAGTGGCTATGGTGTGAAAAGGTGTATGAAAAAATCTGAATGCTCTTCACTTAGTATCTCATAATATGAAATGTATATAAGTTAGATGATAGGGTCTTCTGTTGTCAAACATTCCCAATGCCAATTGCCCTAAAATTGAGAATAGAAGGAAGAAAGAAGGAAAGGGAAGGAAAGAAAAAGGAAGGAGAAGGGGAGAAAATATATACTTCACAAATGCTTCAGGATATGCTGATGGGTGTTTTTTTATTAAGATTCATTAAAATGCAATGCTATTTACTGTAAGCATTGGGATGGCTATTTTGTTTTATAGTTTATAGCATAGGCAGCTAAAAGTTCCACTTGCTTTGAATGGTTAAATGCATATAAGATTATATTATCTGAATTTGAATTTTGTAGTTCAATTCATACAGCTTCTCTAATTTTATAAAATTGACAGTTTTATTTGATAGATGCTTATTATTAAGATTGTTTTACCAGTTGATATGCTATTATTATATTGTTTAATGATTTCATTTAATATACTAACTTCAATGCAAAATGATAGGAACTCAATGTGTGACATTTATATTTAATCTCATTCATCTTATTTTAAAATGATAAATACAATTTCATATATATATATATATATATATATATATATATATATATATATATATATATATACATACACACACACACACACACACACACATATATTTGCAGTTTAAAGTATTATAAAAGCTGATCAGAATCTTTTCATGGCCTTTTATAGGAACATTTTCAAAGAAATTAGTTATGATGGCAGTTGCTGATTAGCTGTTGTTATTGGAAAGGTGGTTAATTTGGGTAGTGAATGCTACTCAACTTAGGAGTTTTTAACTCCAGAAAGGTTTTGGGTAATTTTAATTACATGTATTTACATTTCAATTGTTTTTTTACAACTGTTACAGACGTTCAGTCTGTTCTTGTACTTAAGTGTCATTACTAGTTGGACATCACTTGAATTATTGTTTCATACCAATTGTAATGTACCTGATGGATCTCTAGTCATGTTTATTACAAGGTATATTAATGGTCAACATACACCGAATTGATAAAAATAGACATATGTTTCCTTTAAAAGGTATTTCCATTAATATTAATGGTTTGAAGAATCCTTGTAAGAGGGGAGGTTTATCTTAAATTACATAAATCACATGTAGTTTTTCTACAAGAAACACATCTAATAAATGATGATATAACTAAACTTAATACTAAATCATATACCATTCTATCAAGTTCAGAACATTCTCAAAAAAAGAGGAGCAGCTATGCTGTGGAGAAACACAATTCCTCTTCCTAAGATAATAGAAGTCTATAAAGATGATAAAGGAATGTTTTGATCTGTTACAATTGAAATGAATAAGAAATATTTACTCTTATAAACATTTATTGGATACCAGGAATTGGGGTGAATACAGTTAAACAGCACATAAATCAAATTTTCCATTTATCCAAAGGTAACATTATGATAGCAGGGAACTTTAACTGTATATTAAATGATAAGGACACTAACACTACTGGTAAAAGGAGGATTACATTGTCAGCTAAATTGTTAAAGGATTTTATAGACTCATATCTTCTGAAAGATATTAATATTTTTGCTGAACCAAATTCACTATTTCTTACTTTCTATTCCCATAGACTTAATTGAAACTCTAGAATAGACAAAGTTCTTATTTCAAATGAGTTGACTAATAGTCTAACTGAATCAAATGTCATTTCCTGCCCTTTATCAGATCACAACTCCATAACCTTTGAGTTAATAATTAACACAATGTGTAATATTCAAATTAAAATAATCCCTGCATACATTACTAAATTAAAGGACTTCAAAGAATTTCTCTTTTATTACTTTAAATACTACTAATGATACTTCTGGAATATATATTTGGGATGCTTTAAAAGCTTACTTATATGGGAGAATCATCACTTGGTATATTCAAAAAAAGAAACTATGGGATAAGGAATTACAAGACATACAAATTTAATTAGATAATCTAAAACTTAATAACGGGGAAATAAAAATAAAAATGAAAAGGAAAAAGAAATCATCTCATTAAACAATATTTGGAAATTTTAAATCATAAAACTATGATTAACTTAGAGAAATTTAAATTAAAAAAATTCTTGATTAATCCTAAATCTTTAAATATATTGGCCAACAAAACAAAAAGACTTAGTAAATTAACCATATTAATGAGATTTTTTCCTCTAAAAAAAGAAGATGGTCTACGATCTACAGAATATTCTAAAAGAATTTAGAATTTTTTTCATAATATTAATCAGAAATCACAGAATGTATATTCAAAAGAAGATATTAAAGCCTTTATTAAAAGATAGACTAAAAATAGATTATCTGAAGAATAAACTGCTTCCATAAATAAACCTATTTCTTTCACTGACCTTCAAAATCAAATCAACAAACTAAAACAAAATAAAGCACCTGGTAATGATAGAATTATTCCTGAAATGTATAAGATTTTGCTCAAAACAGCATTAAACTTACTTCATAAAGCTTTTACTATTTCTCAAAACAACATTTCAACTCCAACTTCTTGAAATATACCTTTATATCTCCAATAGTAAAATCTAACAAAGACCCCACAAATTTCTCAATTAAATATCGATTATAAAATGTTTATGTCCATATATGCAGATAGGCTAAAGATATTTCTTCCAACCTTGGTAAATGAAGATCAGACAAGTTTTATTGTAAATACAAATACATATGATAATATAAAAAGAACTATCGCTTTGATTGAATTTGCAAAGAACTTAAACAAAAGTTTAACTTTAATAAGTCTTAATATAAATTGTACCTTTGACTCAGTTAATTGGGATTACTTATTTATACTAATGAAAGAGTTAAAATTCTTGAATAACATATAACGGAAGTCAAGCTTATATTGAAATTGGTACCAGTATCTCGCAAAAAATACCAATAACCAAATGGACCAAACAAGGCTGTCCCTTATCCCTTTACTTTTTACATTAATAACGGAACCTTGAGCTAATTTAATTAGGATGGATGAAGAAACTGAGGTTTTATGTTAAGTATTAATAAGACATCCAAAATATAGCTATTTGCTGATGATATTCTTATCACTTTGGGGGGAAATAATTCATCTATTTCAGAAGTTTTAAAACCATGGAAAACTTTAAAAAAATGGATTGACCTTCAATAATAATAAAACAAAAAAAGACTTCCTATTTATTCAAGTAGTTATATACTAGATAATACATATACAAAATAATTAGCACAAGCAGATCAAATAACTTATTTGGGGATAGTAATTACTAAAAACATCAAACATATTATTCAACTAATAATAGAAAATCATATAAGTAAATGGAATAATCTTTCTTCTACCATGGAAGAAAACCCTCAATTATAAAAATGATTTTACTTCTAAAAATACTTTACATCATACAAGCAATAACTTTACCTCCTCCTAAACCAATAATCCAAAAATTCAACTCGATGATTCTAAAATTTTTATGGTTCCCTAATAAACCTAGGGTAGCATTAACGTATCAGATGAAAGACTGGTCTAATGGAGGTGTAGGATTACCTAATTTGAAATTATATTCAATTTCATCTGTGATTAAATCTATAGCTCTTCTTATAGATAAAGAATTTACTGCTAAATGGAAAAAAATTCTAGATATACTATCTTGTGACTCATATCATATTTCTAACTCCCAAAATTTATCAATAACAAAATATTAATTCATTTGGTTATTAAAAAAATATTTTTTCACACATACCCCATGTATAAACTAATTATATGCTACTTCTCTTAAATACTTTTAGAAACATTATCTATAAATTCCCAGTGTATAAGGCATGTTTCTTTCTTCTTTTCCCCATTGCCTTTACTCAAGAAGTTATTTTTTCTTCTTCTGACTACTTAGAAATGTCAATATTTAAGGATAAGAACCTAATATATTGGTCTCAGCTGATGATAAAGGATGAATTGAAATCTTTGGACTATTTGACTCCTGAATTTGAAATAGATAACCATTTATGGTTAGATATACAAGCATGTAGATAATTTCTCTTAAATAAACTTGATCTAATGTCACCTATAATTAAGAATTCAATACCTAAACATTTACATTATTTGATTCTATCCACACAACATACATTTTCTATTAAAGGTGAACTATCACACATATATAAATTGATTAGAAATTAAACAGTTACCCTGAGAGCAACTAGAATGACTTTCCCACAATCAATAATTATCCACCTAATGATCAAGATAAAAAAAAATTATATTAGAATTTGTTAATATGACCACCTCATCGATTAAATGAAGATTATTAACATGGACATTTATGTATAGATCTTTTTTAACTCCTTACATAATAAGTAACTTCAGTAAAAAGAACAATGTTTGCTGGAGATGTAAAACAGAAGTGAAAGCAGACTGGTCTTGTATGTTTTTTGATTGCACACTATTAAAAAAGTATTGGAATGACATTAATAATTTTCTACAAGCTTTATTGTCAGACAACTTTACACTTACTAAATCTATGGTTCTATTTAACACACCAACACCTGAATGCATAAAGAAAAGGAAGTATCCTATAGTTTGGTTTATATTAGCAGTTGCTAGAAAAACTATAACAAGAAACTGGAAATCTGACACTTCTCCCTCCTTCCATGAATTTGAAAACCTTCTTATTGAAGTTTGTCATCTAGAACTAATGACCATTAAATCAAGATCCATCAGGAATACATCTTCATATAATATGTTTAACAAGTTACATGAGTTACTAGGAAAATAATTTGTTAATCTGGGAAATTGTTAATGTACACTAAGATTCATATAATGTACATTTGTGAACATCTTTGTAAATACTTTAGTTATGTTTGTTTAATATATTTTTCTTTTTTTATTCAAGTTATAATATTTGTGAATATCTTACGAAAATATTTGTTTATATTTGAAATTTAATAAAGTTGTTTTAAAAAATTAAGACAAAAACCTTGACTGTAAAATATAATTCCATCAGTATGGTAGTCTCATTCAACCATTTACTTAATTATTTTATTTATACGTTTTGACCAGGTTAGTCCCACTAGGCCACTGGCCTGTTTTCAGAGGAGATCTGAGGTGGTAGTCATACTGACTAGGTAAAATTTGGCCAGGGTACTGGGGAACTTCCCCTACTTGTTGGCAGAGTGCTTATATATTTCTAGCACAGTGGCAGCTGTGAGAATAGCACTCAAGGAGATGCAAGATGCTGAATAGCTCAGAAATTAATGCTGATGTAGTGTTTTAAGCTGTACAAGATTCTGAGGTGCTGTTTCAGCAGAATTTGTTTCATCAGAAGCAAACATTCAAAACCCTGATGGATATGTATTTACAACTCTCCAGTTCTTCTTTCAATATCATTTCTACTACTTCTTTCACTATAATTACTATTTCTTTCACATTTTATCCATTTATTTGATAGTCTCATTCCCGTACTACTTCATCCAATACTTTTCCATCCTTTTTATAGTAGTTTCATTAATATTTTATAGTCAGCATTCGTTATTGTTGTAGGCCTCCATTTTTATATTTTTTAATTTTTTCCATAAAAACTGTATCACTCTACCAGATGTCTTCTTCCATTATACCTTTCCTCATCCATTCATTTAACATTTAAACAAACTTCTCTTTCATCTTTACTCACTTTTTTAAGGAGATCAATCATTCCATCATTGAATTCTTTTAGTTAAATTAAACACTGAGAAGACTCCATCTGTAAGTGGATTGGACACTCTAAATTGGCCCTAAGTGTGAGTGTGCATGTGTGTGTGCCTTCTGTGGAAGGTTAGGCGCCGGGCTGGCAACTCAACACCGTAAAACTCCACTGCCAATCATGAGCAGACAGGTGATCCACTGTGGTGACCCCTAACCGGGAAAAGCCAAAAGAAGAAAGAAGAAGAAACACTGAGAAGGCTGGATGGGTGATTCTCCTAGTCTTACTGCTGTTTCCTCGGTCTGCTTAATGACCTTCCCCTCCCTTGGTTTGCCAGGGTTGAGCTGTACCTTTTGTTTTAGGGACTACAACACTTTGCTAGAGGTAAGAGAACAGTGACAAATTAAGCTTAAGGCAGATACATTCCCAGAACTCAATGTGAACCTTAATATAAGGTGTTCACTAAAATGGAGGAAGTGATGCAAGCAATACCTAGCTTCACAGGGGACCTTTATATAAGATGCGCACTAAAAGGAAGGAAGGAATTGATGCAAGCAATCCCTAGCTTCACATACACATGTATTGTTCTAAAAAGCTCTGTATTCTCACAACTTTAGTCACATTTCTGAAGAAGTTCAACCTGTGACTGTGAAATGAACAAAAGCACTCAAATGTTGATGTAATGTTTATTATCAGGAACATACATGTAATCTCCAAAGTATAAGGCTTCTTTGCCATTTATATATAAAGACTAATTGAAAACCAAATTGCTGGTCTGTTGCATTTTTTGTCAACTAACTGAAGTAGTTAGCAAGTTTCTAAGTTTGCCTGTTTGCGAATAAAGGCTTTTTATTTTTATGTAAGTTTGAATCATATATATATATATATATATATATATATATATAAAATATATTGTAGATAACATGTGCAAGCAAGAGTGCATTTTGAGTGAGCAGCAACAGTGAAAGAATGCATGTATGTAGTAGTCAGTTAGTTCCTTTAAGTTTAATGTTTCAGTCATCCATCCTGATGTGTTTGTGTGTAATAAACTACTTAAATGAATACCCACCCTCATCATCTTACTGAATATACAAGATGAGTGACATGGTGTCAGAAAGGGGTCTGGAGCATAACTTGTTCTTCAAGGCAATGAGGTGCACAGTTACAGTTGGGGGAATATGCAGGAGTAATTCATCTCTGCTCAAACAACTCACAAACATGTCAGAGAAACAAATCCAGGTACTAAAACTCATTTAAAAGATTTTTTACTCAACCAATATAAAATGAAGCATTCAAAATGTTCAAAACAACTTTCTAATTAAATGAAATGTTCAAAATTATGATATATTGATAAAAATACTCAAAATGCTTACAAAAGTGCTTGAAATAACTTCTGAAACACATGAAATGTACAAAAAGACCATATTTTTCACCATTTGCTTCTTTTTTTTTGTATTAACTAAAGCTATTCAAGATATCCAAAGTGTGTAAAGTGTTTGCATGGTTGTGAAGTATTACAGTACAGTTATGTCACAAAATACAGTCTTTTCGAAGAGACTGGGGTGCAGCTGAATATTTTTTTAGTACCTGGTATATGTATGTGTGCATTTGAACATAATTACAAAAACATTTTATTGGCATGGCAGAAGGATTTCACAGACCTGCTGCACTAGTATTTGATAATAATGTTGAAAACTGGAGAGTGTTTGAGCAAGAGTATGATATTTTCATTCAGGCTGCTTTCTCTGACAAAGATACATGTGCAAAGGCATTTATTCTGCTTAATTTAGCTGGTTCAGAAGCCATTGAAAGGGAGCATTCACTTGTGTATGCCCCAGCTGTCTATGCAGGGGAAGGAGAAGACCACCATTATTGTAGTACCGGCTGAAATGCGGGAAGACCTTGAGTGCTTAAAACATAAATTTAGAGAAATGTGTAATGCCCAAACCAGTATTACAATGGTAAGGCACATATTTTACACAAGAGCTCAAAAGCCTAGTGAAACTTTTGCAGCATATATAATTAATTTGAGAAACAAGGCAAAAAGGTGCAGATCTGGTATTTTAAGAGATGAGTTGATAAAAGACAGGCTTGTGTGTGGTATTAAAGATGATGCAGTGAGAAAGATTTTGCTTCGAGACCATGATTTAACTTTGAATAAAGCCATAGAGACTTAACAGATATATGAGCTCACAGAAAAGCACACTAATATGCTCACAAATGAGAAATGGATGCTTGCAGTGCCTTCCAGTGCTAATGTTGATAGTATGCAGCATGAGGTTAAAAGATACAGGGCAAAGGGTGTAGTTGCTTTAGTGAAACCCCAAGGCTTTCTGGCAAATTCCAGGGCAGCTGCAGTAAAATCCAGAGCATGCTCAGTGAAGCACAGGGGTAACTCAGCAAAACATGTGGCAAGCCTCATAATCAGTTGTCATAATTGTGGAGGTAGCCATGAGCCAAAAGACAAAAGTGATTAGCTTTTGGTCAGCAGTGCCACACATGTACAAAGTGGAATAATTGTAAAAGGTTTTGTAAATCAAAAGGGGCACATTCTTTTATTAAACAAGAGCATTTTAAGAGGCAAGTTAATCAACTGGAGAGCTGCAAGCCAACTTTTTGTTGATGGTGTGTCAGTGCTTGATGAAACAGTCAGTGCAGTAGATTTGTGGGCAAAGAATGATGTATTTTGTACTGTTCTGATTAATGGAGACCTGTAGAGCCCAAAGTTGATGCTGGTTCAAAGTGCAATGTTATGTCAGCAGAAATGTTTGCCAAAGTTAAGAGCTAGTGAGAAGCTTGATCTGGCAAAGTGCGCAAAGCTTCTTGCTTATGGTGGTGAAGAAATTCAAACCAAAGGCTTAGCAGTGCTTTCATGTTACTCTCCTGCAAGCAGCTATGACTTGCTATTTCAGGTAGTGTTAGACCTCAAAGACAGTTTGAAAATGGGACTGCTTTCATTTAATGCATAAGTCCACCATGAAGGCATATGTAACAATGAACATTTTGCACAAACTATTTTTTCTGACTATGCTGAGCTTTTGAAGACAAGTTAGGTAAATTCCCAATTGTGTACTCCATGAAGTTAGACCACAAGATAAGCCCAGTTGTCAGACCAGCATGAAAAGCCCTGGTAGCCCTGCAAGGCAGAGTCAAACCTGAGATAAGACAGAATGGTGCATCTAGGTATAATTTGTCCAATAGAAGAACCAACTGAATGGGTATCCTCCATGGTGGTAGTTCATAAGAAAAGCTCAGATGATATTAGAATATGTATTGATCCATGAGATTTGAATAAAGCACTAAATCAACCTCATCATCCAATGTGTACAGTCAAAGAATTTGCTGCTCTTATACCAAATGCCACTGTTTTTTCTGTCTTAGATGCAAAAAGTTAATTTTGGCAAATTTTACTTGATCGTAAAACTTCATTGCTAACCACTTTTAGTATACCATTTGGGAGGTACAAATTTTTGAGAATGCCATTTAGATATATTCTGCCCGTGAAGTCTTTCAATGTGCAATGGAGCAATTTTTTTTCTGGTTATCCATGTGCTGTAATAGTTGATGATGTTCTTGTAGGAGGCAATGGTAAAGCCGGACATTATAGGAACCTCAGAAAAGTTCTGGAACATGCTTGTGAAGTGAATCTTAAGCTAAATCCTCAGAAATGTAGGTTCAGGCTACAAGAAGTTACTTTTTAGCAAATGAAGCACCATTACCACAGCTACCAGATGGTTGAGCTAACAGACTAAACAACAGGGAATCAGAATTTCCCAAATGGGCATTAATAAAATGTTCTGCCACTGGACTAAAGCCCATATTGCCCCTTCTAATAGTTCCCAAATGTTCCAAGATTCTAACCTTAACTTTTCTTTTGGTCTGACCTATATACCACCTAACCTCAGTATCAGGATTAAAGTTGTTTGGCACTCCATTTGTATTATATTGCTAGGTCAGGTCATATCTCAAGGCCTAATCCCAAATACACAGCAACCTGGACATGATTGTTATTGTTTATATATATCTGTATAATTTGCATGTTCAGCCAATTATCATTTTCCAATGCAGGACATATTAGTCAAAGAGGGAGGATGTAGAGCAGAGTCTGTGTTGTACATTTAAGAGCCATTCCAGTCAGTGAGCACATGCATATAAGTACTGAGCACATGCAAGCAAGAGTGCCATTTTGAGTAAGCAGCCAGAGAGAAAGCATGCATGTGTGTAGTAGTTAGTCAGTTAGTTAGTTTAAATGTAATGTTACAGTCATCCATCCTGATGTGTTTGCATGTAATACACCATTTAAATGAACACCCACCCTCATCATCTTATTGAATATACAAGACGAGTGACATATATATTTACCACTGAAATGGAAAAGAGTTATTAGAGTTCTTGGTTCAAGGCTGAAAAAGATGAGAAGTGTAATCGTTTATGATAAAAAAGAAAAATGAAGGATGGATTTAAAAGTCCAGTGCTACATTTAGCATTTATTTTGAATGATGAGAAAAAAAAGAAAAGAAATGATATGTAAATTGTTATTTGAAAAAATAAAATTGTGTGAGAAGAAAAAAGGACATAATGAAAGAAATAATATGAGAATGAAATTAAATTGTAGAAGTTAAAAGTAAGCGATATCAATAGAAAAATAAAAGAAAAGGAATGAAAAGAAAGGTATAATATGATTTTTTTTTTAAGTTTTTGATGTACTCATGGAAGGGATTAAAAGATGAAAAATGGGAATAAGAGTCAGAAGAAAAAGATTTGAACATTTTTGTTGAGAATTCTACTAGCTCACACACAACACACACACACACACACACACACACACACACACACACACAATCCCCCGGATTCAGAAATGGCTGTTTTCCATGCAGGAACAATGCAGGAGCTCCTGCATGGAAAATGGCCTCTGAGTGATCCAGAAAAGTGCCGTTTTGACATGCACGAGCGGCCCTACACTGTTCCTGTAAGGAAAGCCGTGCGGGATGCAAATCCCCTCATTTGCTGGTAAAATACATGCAAATGAGGTGATTATGTTATCCACAAAGCTGGCCGGACTCTGTGCAGGAACAGTGTCAGAGCAGAAATGTATTCAGTTAGTAACTGATTACATTTCTGCATATGAGCAAACGGAGGCAGAACAGCTCATGGAAAGCATGTATTACAGTCAAACACACATGCCAATGGCCAAATATAATGCCATTGGCATTAATAAATGTTTATTTTTTTTTAAATTAACTTTTTTTTTTTGGCCGATCATGGCCGTTTAAGCTCAGGGCAGCAGCACGTAAACGGGATTGTGCCGAAAATAAAAAAAAAAAAAAAGAAAAAAGAAAAAAATTAAGTTTTAAGATAATTCTGCATTTTGACATTATAGTCAATGGCATGCATAATGTAAACAATACCAGGGAGCACTAGTTGTCAAGGGGAAAGGGTCCATCTAAGTGCAGTAACTAAGGATGTACACACTGGGGTATGCAAATGAGGGGAGTTATACTGAATCACAGATTTCCTCAAAGTTTCAGCTTGTACCCAACCATGTAGGTGCAGCAATACAACAGTGCAAGTATAAGAGCTGAATGACTTTATAAGGGGGTGTGTCATGCTTGCTGTAAGCTCATTGGAGCTCTGTGGCCCGTGTTTCCTCTTAGCTAAGCACAGCTAAGGGGTGGGGTGTTTGAGGTTGTACTGTCTTATTCTATGAAATGCAGAGCGTGTTCGCATCCAGGGAGGGCCGTTTCAACTTAAAAGTGCTTACATTAGCTAAACTGGTGTGCAAGACATGCAGCGGGCAAAAAAAAACAAAAAAAAAAAAAACAGAGGAAATAGCAGAACTGTTTACATATGAACAAGGGGTATGTGCAGCATGCCTCGGGGCTTAAATAGGGAGGAAGTGGAAAGGGGAAATAGCAGTAGGAAGGCAATCATGGAGAACAGCATAGCTGGCAGGTGGAATGTATCAGAATCAGCCAATTACACATGCAGCAGCCCAGCACATTAATATAAACTATGCAAACACCCTACAGACTTGTTTTTTCCCACAAACTCTACACCACTGGTGTACACAGAGACAGGATTTTTAACTGGCAAAAATAACTAAATATGTTAGAGGCTGCTGCTGCTTTACTCCATCAATATGTGCTAGAGACTGAGGATGATGATGAGGAGAATCTGACAACCGACCCAAAGTGAGGAGGAGGAGAAGAGTGTACAGACGCAAGGTAACCTACCAGAGCCTACATGAGCTGGAGATAGTAGAGTGCTATAAGGTGGACAGGGATATTTTACAGCAAATCATTAAGCTGTGCCAGCCATGCCTTACACACAGAACTAATAAAGGGTGAAACCATCCCAGTGGATACCAAGGTATGTCTAGGCTTAAGAATACCAGCCACAGGTACCTTCCAAAGACCAACTGGGGATATCATGGGAGTCTCACAGGCATCAGCATCCAGGGTACTCCACCAGTTCCTAGATGCCATGACACAACATGCCAATGAGCACATATATTTCCCCACTGCCCATGAGGCACTGACCACACCTATGTGTCTCTTCCACCATATAGCAGAATACCCTGAAGTAGTTGGTGCTATAGACTGCACACACATCCACATCAAAGCACCACCTGGTGAGCGGGGCAGGGTCTACATAAACTGCAAGGGCTTCCCCTCCATCAACTGCCAGGTCATGTGCGATGCCCAGGGCATTATCATGAATGTGTGTGCTGGCAGCCCTGGAAGCTATCACGACTCCGACATCTGGCATTGCTCACAGCTGTATCAGGTGTTTGCCAGGGGGAACATCCCATATGCCCATCTAGTGGGGAATGCTGGCTATGCACT
The DNA here is from genome assembly GCF_019279795.1 of Protopterus annectens. Taxonomy (NCBI): domain Eukaryota; kingdom Metazoa; phylum Chordata; order Ceratodontiformes; family Protopteridae; genus Protopterus; species Protopterus annectens. Next base: position 476,839,355 of record NC_056727.1, read on the forward strand.
GGAGCCGTGGCTGATGACACCCATCAGTAATGCACACACACCCGAACAAGAACACCATAATGAGGCACACGCACAAACCGGGATCATTGCAGAGCATGTGTCTATGATGCTCAAATCACAGTTCTGCTGTCTTGACATATCCGGTGGAGCCTTGCATTACTCTCCAGCTACATGTACACAAATGTTCATAGTATGTGCCATGCTACACAGTATGATCCTGCTGAAACAGCTGCAGCTGGAACAGCATGGAGCAGGGCCACACAGCCCCCCCACCACCATTGCCAAGGCCAGCACAGGCATAGAGGGACTAGGAGGAGGAACATTCTGAGCCTGCCCCTGTAGGCAGAAGGAGGAGTGCACAGTATGCCCAGGCTTTGGCAAAGAGGCAATGCATAGCACACACACTGACACTGTAGGGACCCAGGGACTGATACCTCTCACTGACTCGTGCAGACAGTAAAAGGGATGCCAAACATGACACTACCTGAGCTTTACCTTGTACAGGGAGTGTACTATGTGCATCCGACATAGTCATCCCTCCAGCACTGTCCTCAATACTGGCCCAGCAACAAGGTAAGTCACTCTTCCTATCAATTACTGAATGGAGTAGTATGTTCTCATACTTGTATGTATGATATGAATGCAAGCATGCAAGGGAATTGGGTGGCTCAGTGGGATAGCAGGAGACAGCTATATGGGACAGCAGGAAATTCATAACAAATACTGGTGGCAGCAAACTAGGCAGCACTACACAAGGTGACATCCCCCACTGCAGTAAATGTGATGGCCCAGAGAACTGTGGGTGTCAGTGAGGATCACATATCCACCACCAGCCTCACCCAGCAGGACAGGTGTAGATGACCATGAAGAAAGGCTGGGTTAAGGCCCCCAAATGATGGCAATGGTGAACAGCCCCCCACCAGACCTACACAGACATACTACAACAGGTCTGGCATTTGCATTCCAGTTCTGAACGGTAAGAAGTCTGAAACTGAAATATATGCTATTAAGATCTAACATGTGTACTCTACTGATATGCCTCCTGTCTGCATGATAGGTCACAATGCGATATGAAATGTAAGCCAACAGAGTAACTGAAATACCAGTACAAATACCAGTACAGTCATTTCAAATGTTAAAGTCTGCAGGTGTGCAACCCCCCACCCACAATCCTATGTAGAAATGCAGTAACAGATAGCCTGCAGCACTCTCAAATGGCATACAGTCCTCTGGCAAAGGCCCATGCCTCACTCATAGTGCTAATGTATGGCATGTCAGGGGGTCCCAACTAACAACCTAACAGTAAACAGAAAACAAATGTAAGGTCATGTTGACAAATGCCAGTAGCATGCCTCCCCATGCCCTACTGCAAGGACTGTGGATCAGGCCATAAATACTACTGGGATAAAGGCCCAACTATAGGGATACCTATGAGATATTGCTTACATTATGTTAGGTGGAGGAGAGAATAACAGAGGGGGTTATAGAAGCATGGATGTCATGGAGTGTGTGAAGTCTGAAACTCTAATGTCTGCCCATACTACTCCCAACTGCAAACCCATGAATGAATAGCCACAAAACTGCTTGTAAACCACAATGTGAAGGTAAACTGACCAGATATATGAGTCCTGCCTCTGGATAACCTGGGTCATTCTGTACACCTGAGAGGTATGGCCCCAGCAGGATATGGCCTTTCCTTGAAGTTGAGAAAAGCACAAGTTGGGAAACCCCAGCCAGCATACTAACAAGGTGCTGCACCATTTACACAGAACCAGCAGTCTATTGTCTGTAGCCACCCCTCCACAATAGCAGGTATGTGCCAGAATGTGTAGTCTATATGCCTCAGAATGTTGGTCCCAGCTTCATTCATCTCGTATTTCCTGGTAAATAACTGTGAACAAAGAATGCTAACTGTCAGGAGTTGATGACATGACACATAGTATAAAACATTACATATGTCAGAATATCTATGCTACAACCAAATATGTCACACAAGCAGCACAGACAGCAATAGTTACAGTATCCCCTGTATGTTAACCCATTGTGTCTCCATATTAGCAACATATCTACAGATATCCTGCAGAAACAGTTTGCTAGCTGTAGTTGTAGCACACAAAATTCTGAACTGGAGTCCAACCCTCCCTGGAATGGATGCACAACTCAATATAGACGGTCATATTGGGCATGCTCCTACACGTAGAGAAATGAAGCCCATGTCTCACAACACAGTGGACTACAGTTATCGGTTATTCGCAGCTGTCTGTGCACACACCAAATTGTACACCATTGATACTTCACACACACATTGGATAGGAATACACACACATATCTAAGACAAACATAATATAATATGTCAAACATAGACACACAGAGATGTGGAGAAAATAAAGACAGACAGCGACAGAGAGAATCCATTATGAGGCCTGTCCCACCCACTACACATCCCATTGGCCTATATCACATGATGTGCTGATATCATTCACTGTAAAAACACCTTTGGTTAACCCTCAACCCTATAGTGTCAGTGGTGCTTGTGATAACTGTGTAACACTACAGTACAAATAGTTATCCATGTAGCAGTTGTAATCTTAGTCCTGTGAAATGTAAAGTTTTGTGTGTCTGTGTGTGTGTGTGTGTGTGTGTGTGTGTGTGTGTGTGTGTGTGTGTGTGTGTGTGTGTGTGTGTGTGTGTGTGTGTTTCTAGATGAATGTGGTTGAGGCTAGTCACACTCACTAAATCTCCCTTACACCTCCTTCAGCACTGCTGCTGATGTTACTCACCTTCAAAGATACCTTTGGACAACTCCATAACATATAAGCTGTGTGGCACTTATGATAACTGCATAACAGTATAGTGTAGCAAATTAGGTAGGAGTTCCGATCCTGGCAACTGTGTAAATGGGAGTGTTTGTGTGAGAGGGTGTGTGTATCCTTGTAGAGACCTGATTTTGTGGTTATTCACAATTCCCTTACCCCTCCTTTAGCACTGTTGCTGCTGATGTCACTCACCTTCAAAGATACCTTTGCAGAGCTCTCCAACATGTAAGCTCCATGGGCGTGCGATAAATGTGGATCAATGTAGTAGCAATAACTGCATAGGTATGAGTTTGAATCTCATCCCTGGCAAGTGTTTGTGTGTGTACATATGTATGTCCATACCTCAAAGATTTTGGCCCCATTTACACCCAGTACACATCTCAGTGCCTAACTTTAGCAGTCCTGCAGATATCATCCACCTTAGAAGTACCTGTTGCTAACACTAAACCATGTAAGGTCAGTGGTGCATGTGGTAAATGTGTAATATAATGGTCCAAAAAGGTAGTTAGATAGAGGTTTGAACCTCACCCCTGGCAAACATAAATGTGTGTGTAGGGTAAAATATTTTATGGAATCTCTCACCCACCCATCACCCAATGCCAGTATTTACAAGGGCTGATGATGTTCCTCACCTTAGAAGAACCTTGGGACAACATCCATCCTATAACCTCAGTGATGCATGTGATAAATGTGATACACTGCAGTAGCAATACATAGCTAGATAGGGGTTTGAAACCCAATACTGGCAAGTGTGTGCGTGTCATCAGTATCTTGTGTGTGGGGGGGGGGTGTGATTCTGTAATAACAGGATCCATTGAGGGGTGGGTTTTGCTAAATTAATATGTTGAGGACCTAGTATACATCGCAATGCCCACATTACAAGGCCAACAGTTTTCAAACACCAGAGAGTTTGGTGTAGACAATCCACAGCCCTAAATCTGTCAGTATGAATTAGTGAGCAATATAAGCAACCCTTCTATTACCCAGAGACCACTCTCCACCCATGTATCATACACAAACACACTTGGCTAGGCAACAACCACTATATTGGTAGTTCTTCTGCATATTGCCTCACAGATAGAACCCATGGTGTGATTGCAGTGGACTACATACCTGTTGACCACAGCAGTACCACTGACACCAGAAAGTACTAAGGGTCAGCCCCCGGTGTTTTCTCCTGTCTACCTGATGAATCTGGGCATCTTGGGGCAATGCAGTAATTGCCTCATGTACACAGACAACCCTCTCCTCCTACCACCCAACACTGCAACCTGTGAGAGATGCACTTATATAGCCAAACTGGAAGCAAAGCTCTCTTCACCCAAGACTGGACTAGACAGTCAAGAGGAGAAGGTAAACACTTGCACCACACCACACTCAGCACATAGTCCCTCAAAACCTACACCACTAAAACACACACAAAGAAACACAAAACACAAACCTACATTCGTGGAGGCTCTCAGTAAAAACCTGCCCAAGCAACAGGGACCTCCAAAGCAGAAACACAAGCAACCTCCACCCCCAGCACAACCCAAATGACACATAGCCCACAAACTCAGTGTGCCACTCAACCACAGCCCATAAAGCATAACAACGTACCCAACACTCTAGTCATAGGTGACTCTATAGTCAGGCACACTGATGTTCCACTCACCAGGCTAAACAAGGAGAAAGTTACTGTCAGCTGCCTGTCGGGTGCCAGGATCTGCCACATAACGCATGCACTCAGGTCACTCCACAACAAGTACAAATATGACTCTGTCATTGTCCATGTTGGTGTGAATGACCTCCTTGGACTACATGAAAAGGGACATGGAGGAGCTGTCCGATCTTTTAGCCCAGGCAGGTATGACCCTAGCCCTGAGTAGCATCCTGCCATCACCCAGAATGATACCAAAGTACAAGGACAAAATGCTTGACTTCAACAATTGGCTAAGCTTCTGGTGTCATTCTAAGGGGATCCAGTATCTGTCTGCCTGGGATGACATGATCGACAAGCCACGATGCTTTGCCAGAGATGGCCTGCACCTGTCGCCCCTGGGATTCTGGATACTGGCTAAGGCTCTAGCCACCTCTATAGTGCCTTTTTTAGGCAAGGTTCAAATGACAAATTCACCACCGTAACAGGTACAGGCAAGAAGAATCTGAGGGTATTGCTACTCAATGCTAGAAGTCTAAACCTCAAAATGCACTCTCTCGAGGCACTCCTTAAAATGGAGAACATCGACATCTGTGCAGTGACAGGGACCTGGTTCAAGGCTTCAGAGAGTACCCCTGCATTACCAGGCTATAATTCATACCACACCTTTCGGCCACCTAACCTGGACTGAAACACTAACGGCGGAGGCGTGTCCATATTCATTAAGGATATCCACACCTCCAGGCTAGTTGCTTAGCATAATGCATCCGAGATTATCCAAGAGCAAATAACTCTGGGCAAGACCGCAATCCAAATTGTAGCTTGCTACAGATCCCCCACAATGCCCCAGGATTCCCACTCCTCATTTCTTAATACACTGGAAAATATTAGGGTACAACCTAACACCTTAATAATGGGCAATTTCAACTACCCTACCATTAACTGGGAAAACTACTCATGTACCAACTCTTGTGCTCATCGTTTTCTGGAATTCATAAATTCCAATGCCATGGATCAACTTATCCACACCCCCACCAGGGGCAGCAATATCCTAGACCTGGTTATTACCAACATGGGCAACCGGTGCTCCACACAAGAGGTCAATTCCTCATTGGTCAGATCCGACCATAAGCTAATCACCCTAGACATCCACATCCCTCCCCCACCCCCCATTAGGGAAACCACAGTAAAAAATTTCTCCAAAGCCAACTTCACGCTTCTTAAGACAGAAGTGGCAAACTTCATGACACCCATGCTGACGGACAATAGAGGTATGACTGCTGAATCCTACACAAATGCAATTTATAAGCACTTACATGAGTGCATGGATCGTGCAAACCCCTTACAGAACCAAGATGCTATCCTCCAAAAAAAGGAAGCCAATCTGGTGGTCCCTTGCCATAAACAAACTCTGCAACAGAAGAAAGAAACTGTTGCAAAAAAGAGTAAAATCCCATGATTGGAGAAACTCCCTGGTCAGCTTCAGTAAGAAGCTGAGATCCCTCATAAAATCCTCCAAAGCTAGTTATGAAAACAAAATCGTCACTGACTCTAAAGACAACCACAAAGCATTCTATAGCTATGTCAAGAATCTCAATGGCAACACTCAGATCTGCTCTGAGTTACAGCACAATGGCACTAAATATACAGAACCAACGGATATTGCCAACATCCCGGCAGATAGGTTCAGTGCTAAATTTACCCCTCTGTCATCCCCTAAAGGGCCCATCTCTATACCAGAAGAATGCAAATTACCTGTAATCATGGCTGCACAGGTAAAAAACACACTATCCAAAGCCAAGAACACAGCATCCATGGGACCTGACGACATCCCAGGCTGTGTTCTGCATGAACTACAGAACAAACTGGCACCCCACCTAAGTACCATGTTCAATCATAGCCTCACCTCAGGCTATGTGCCCACTGAATGGTGCACAGCGACAGTTATCCCACTCCACAAAGGGGGAGCCACCACAGACCCCAGAAACTACCGCCCCATTAGCCTAACGAGCCTGGTCTGCGAGGCTATGGAGCGTATCATCATGGAACTTATAAACAATGACATTGGTAATCTCCAAACTCAGAACCCCACCCAGTTCGGGTTTGTAAAAGGCAGATCATGTCTCCTAAACCTGATAGACTTCTTTGAAGCAGTCACCAAAGCCGTAGATGAGGGTAAGGTGGTTCACACAGCCTATCTAGATCTCGCCAAGGCTTTTGACACCATCCCCCACTCTGGAATTATAGATAAACTCACTAAACTAGGTATAAATCCCTATGTCACAAGATGGATTTCCAACTGGCTCACTGACAGAACCCACACTGTGAAAGTAGCAGACTCCAAATCCAGCTTCAGACCAGTGACAAGTGGAGTACCACAGGGTTCAGTCCTGGGTCCTCTCCTGTTTGGTATCTACTTCTCTGAAGTACAGGTCAACACAGAAGGTCTTTGGCTAACGAAGTCTGCAGATGACTGCAAACTAGGAGCCATAATCAAAACTCCAAAAGATGTGGACATCCTACAAAAGGGCCTTACTGAGACAGATGCCTGGTGTCAAAGCCATGGCCTCAAGCTCAATGCCAAAAAGTGCATTGTCATTCCTTTTGGTAAAAATTCAGTACCCATGAACTACCACATAGGTGGTAGTCTACTTAACACCGAAAGTGTGATAAGAGACCTTGGGACACAGGTGGACAGTAGTCTCTCCTTTGATAATCACATCACCACAGTGGTCAGGAAATCCTTCTATGTGACACACCTCATCACAAAAGTTTTCTCATCCAGGAAAAAAGAGGTCATTGTTCCCCTCTACTCATCACTCATTAGACCCATTATAGAGTACAATGCCCCTTTTGGTATGTACCTCACAAGACATCTACAACAACTGGAAAGGCCACAGAAATACCTTACAAAGAGGATTACTGGCCTCAAAGAGATGCCCTATGCAGACCGTCTCAAAAAACTGCAGCTTTACTCCATTGCATATCGCCTACTCAGAGGCAATCTCTGCCTAACACACACAAAGCTATGTCAAACCCAGAGCTTTTAGACATGCTCCACTTAAAGAAATCCCAATCCCTACGAGCTACATGCTCTAGGGACCTAAACCTCATCACCACAATAAACAGACCATGCTGGAGGGATAGATTCCTGGCCCAGAGACTTCCCATACTCAGGAACAAACTACCTATCTATATCAAACAAAGCTCCTCATTAGCACTGTTCAAGAAAAATCTTGATGATTGGATGGGAGATAGGAAATTCACCCCGGGAATCACTTCTGTGGCTCTGCTCGACAGTGGCACAGGAAAATAATTTTCTTGGGTGGCGAAAGCCAGGGTACCTTTGGCTAGGCTTATATAGGCCCTAGGGCCAATAGCCTAGTACCTACCTATGAACCTATGTGTTACATCTCCTGACTGAGTATGTGTTATCCAGCAAGTAAAAGGACATGGCACCCTGTTCCATCCCCTCAGTAGCCCAATCAATGTGTAAAGTTGCCCTTTTGCCGTGTTCCTTATTGGATGCCTGCAACAAATGTAGAGTCTGCAAACGTACCCCACAAAGGGAATACCATGCCTTATACACATGCCCTGTATGGACAGACCTCACTAACTCCACTGAATACCTGTATCATACTGTCAATGTAGGTGCAAACACTACCTCAGTTACATAACCAGGTCTCACCAAATGAGGTCAGGAATGCTACATCAGAAGATACCAATCTGTCCACACAGCATGCCCCAGAGACCTCAAGCACACTTCTACACATCAAAGAACATGCATGTGGGACTTGTACACAACCAAAACACTGCCCATGTTATGGAATATAGATCACACACATGGGAAGCAGTGCAAATCACTGGCCACCGACAATAGAAACCTGGATGAGTGGATGGGGAATACAATACCCACCCCTGGAGACCACTCCAGTGACTATATTCCTGGGCCACACTGGGGACTGTTGTCATGTGGACTGATGCCAAGGTATTCCCTTGGATTAGCCTTATAGAGCCTTCAGGCCCATTCACCTACTACACACCTATGAAGCAATGAATCTATGGATCTCAGTACTGGCAAATGTGTGTGTGTGTGTGTGTGTGTGTGTGTGTGTGTGTGTGTGTGTGTGTGTGTGTGTGTGTGTGTGTGTGTGTGTGAATAGTAATCCTAGTGTGTTTGGGTGATGAATATCCCCTGTGGCTGTGGTCATTAGCAATCGGGGGTGTGCCTAAACCAGAACATGTACCATTCTACATTCTACAACAGATGTTGTACATCAACATGTACCTATGTACAACCCTCAGCCTTATAATCTGTGATGCATATGCAATCACTGTGTTACAGACTGGGAATTACCATGCACATACTGTACCCTGCCTATGACATGGTGGATGTGTCACCACACTGCCATACCCTGTGGCCTTGCTGCAGGGCCACATCCTGGTGACACAGATGCCTAGAACGGAAACGGGATAGAGCATGTGAGAACACATTCACTCAGCACTTCATTTGTGGGGGAGAGAGGGGTAAAGCTGGCACTGAATGTGTTCCCAAGACTGTGGCTAATATCTGTTGTCTTAGGATAGGTATTAGCTTTGTGCAGTAACTCGCAGCACTTGTGTTTAATGTTGTGGAGGCTGTTGATGTAACTATCAAAGATGTAGTGAATGTCATCAATGTCTGCTGCATCTATGCCACCATAGATGCCTGTTGGGGACTCCATGAGGGATCCAAAGTTGTGTTTGAGGCTAATAAGGTAGTTCAACAGTCATGGGACACCACCTTTCCCTGCAACAATGTTCTCCTTCTGATGTACACTTCAGTAATGGCAGGGGACCATCACATTGTCTCCCAGTGTTTGGAGGACAGTGTCTGGGTTCTGTTGGCTCTGGCTATTACCATTCATTCATGTACCTGTTTGTATAATGCCTGTGTGTATGATTCCACAGTCATGCAGCTACATCCCATTGCCATGGGTGCAGTGAAGACATACACCCCTGTTTCCATGGCTGCAAAGTCAGCTTTGGAGTGTTTTTGCCTGGTGGTTATCTTTGTGGGGGTGTGGCTGACATGTTGAGTTCCATGTTGATTACAGCCTGTGTGAATCTCACCATGTAGGGATTGAAATCTGAGGACATCCAATGGTCCCATATTCAATTGGTCAACACAGTTCAAGGTTGTTGCATCCTCTACCAGGGGTCAGTATGAGCTGGTCTAGGGCAATTGAAATGATGAATCCCAGAAGTGTTGGGCTACTGTACTGGCGACTGGCTACATTCCCCAGGTGATGGAGGGGTAGTTGAAGACTCACACTATGTCAGTGCTGCATTGGACCATCAGAGATGGCAGGGTGTTGAGGAATGTGCATTGACAGTCTTGGGACATAGATGTGGACCCATAGCAGGCTATGATCTGGATAGCACCATTACCCCCGGTAGTCAGGAAATCCTTCTACATGGCACACCTCATCACAAAAGGTTTCTCATCCAGGAAAAATGAGGTCATTGCTCCCCTCTACTCATCACTCATTAGACCCATTATAGAGTACAACGCCCCTTTTGGTATGTATCTCACAAGACATCTACAACAACTGGAAAGGCCACAGAAATACCTCACAAAGAGGATTAGGTTCATAGGTTCATACTAGGCTATCTGCCGAGGGCATTTATAAGCCTAGCCCATAGTTTTGTGGCTTACACCACCCCTTTAGTTTGGAGAAACTATGCCCATTATTTTGCTGTGTCTCTGATTACCAGCCTCAAACAGATGCCCTACGCAGATCGTCTAAAAAAACTCCAGCTTTACTCTGTCGCATATCGCCTACTCAGAGGCGATCTCTGCCTAACATACAAATCTATGTCAAACCCAGAGCTGTTGGACATGCTCCACATAAAGAAATCCCAATCCCTTCCAGCTACACTCTCTAGGGACCTAAACCTTGTCACCACAATAAACAGAACATGCTGGAGGGATAGATTCCTGTCTCAGAGACTTCCCATACTCTGGAACAAACTACCTATCTATATCAAACAAAGCTCCTCATTAGCACTCTTCAAGAAAAATCTTGATGATTGGATGGGAAATAGGAAATTCACCCTGGGGATCACGTCTGTGCCTCTTCCTGACAGGGGCACAGGAAAATCATTTTCTTGGGTGGCAAATGCCAGGGTACCATTTGGCTAGGCTTATATTGGCCCTAGGGCCAATAGCCTAGTACCTACCTATGAACCTATGAATCCCAAGGCAGTTGTACCAGAAGTATCTCCAATGCATTATGATGGGATGCTAGTCTGGAGGTGTTCCTATCCATAATGAATATGGAGACAACATCACCTGTGGAGGTGTGGTGTGGTTCATGTTTAGGGTCTGACAGCTGCGGAATGTGTCATAGCCTGATACTGCAGGCCTGCTGTCTGCTGCTGTGAACCACCTCTCCATTACAGCATACATGTGTCCTCCACTCCAACTGATATGAATGACTACATCCTGACAGTTAGATGTCCAATGTTGAGCAGCATGACCCTCAGATTGCATTCGTGTGTAGCTGGTATAGTGGTAATAACATTAGGAGCACTGCCTAATAAGGCACCATAGGGGTGGCAAGACACATAGCCAGTACCTGGCAACCATAGAACATCCGTGGCAAGTCATTGGGTTCTGTCAGTCATGCTATCCCAAGCAGAGAGGTCTTGTATCCCCTGAGAATGACACATGACACGTAAGCCAATGCTGCAGTCAACCATCTGTTGATAGTACCGCAGCATCATTCGGGGTGACAGTGGTACACTGCCCAGCGCTACTGTCATACCTGCCTGAACCACATAATCAGAGAGTTCAACCATATCTCCTGTCATGTAGTCCAGGGAGGTGTGTCACAATTCATTCACACCCACATGGATAAGGAGTGATACTCGTAGTTGTTGTGGAGTGACATGACTGGCTATGTCATGTGTTAGATGCTGGCATGTGATTGATATTTGGCTGTTACCTGCTCCATATTCAACCTAGTGAGTGGGATGTGTGTGCCTCAGTATTGAGTTACCCATGATCACTGTATTGTGTGAAGTGGTTAGCCTTAGGGGCTTAGGCTGGGGGCACACTGTGTAGGTTAAATATGTGTCTCTTGGCACGTGCCATGTCACGGTGTCTGAGTGGGTGTCTGCCTTGCTGCTCTGTGCTGTTTGGGTAGATGTCCATTGAGTGCCTCTGGGAAGGTGGGTGTGTGGCTTTTCACTGTATGTCATGGCTGTCAAAGTGGGTGTCATGGTGAGCTACGTGTTCCACACGGAGTGGTGCAGGTGTTGACCTTATCCTCTTGACCTGCTAGTCCATTCCTTTCTGGAGAGTGCATATGTCCACATTGGGTGATATATGGGTAACCCTCACAGGTTTGAGTGTTTGGAGTTTAGAGGGGAGGGTTGTCTGTGTACATGCGGCAATTGCAACAGTGCCCCAGAATGGACATGTGCAGCAGGTCAATGGGTGAAAGCGCAGATAACCACCCTTCAAACATGCCAGCAGGGGTGGACATAACTAGTAAGTACTTGGGGTGACATCTGTGATGAACGAGTATGGCTGACGGCTCACAGGTGTGATGCAATAACCTGGTGAAGTGCTAAGACATAATGCTAGTTGAGGTTCAAGACAGAAAGTACTAGCATGATATACGGGTGGAACAGAAGGCAGTCTGCCACCTGTAATACTTTGCCACAGCTGCGCAGTTATCAGCAGGTTTGGCCATGTGAAAACTCACTAAGCTCTGTATTGCTTTTGGTAACTGCATAACACTATAGTAGATACACCTAGATAGGCAGGAGTTCTAATCCCAATACTGGCAGGTGTGTGTGTGTGTGTGTGTGTGTGTGTGTGTGTGTGTGTGTGTGTGTGTGTGTGTGTGTGTGTGTGTGTGTGTGTGTGTGTGTGTGTGTGTGTGTGTTCATGTATGCATATGTGTGTGTGAATCATGTACTATCTTGCTCATACCATTTTTGACCATATGGTTGAACTTGTAAAGGTCCAATACGACTGAATGGAGATCTCCGAACAGAGCGGAAAGGGAAGATTTCCCATTTCCACAATGTAGTGTAATCTCAGAGTTGGTATATTTATGGAAGGGGGTGTGGGGGTGCAGGGGGGCGTAGCCCCCCTGCTATAGACATTTAGTTTTGTGTTTTTTGGTTTTATGTGATTTTAATTCAGTGTTCGAACTTTTACGAGTTCAAACATATGCTCTCAGCCATATGTGGTTTGAACTAGTAAAAGTTCGATCTACTGAAGTAGATCCATATATATATATATATATATATATATATATATATATATATATATATATATGTGTGTGTGTGTGTGTGTGTGTGTTTATTAACCTGAACATTATATATGTATGTATGTATGCATATATGTGGATAAGAATGTGGATGTATCTTTTTCTCTCTCTCTCTCTCTTGCTATATATATATATATATATATATATCTATATATATATATATATATGTGTGTGTGTGTGTGTATCATGTATACATTTGTCCACATATATGCATCTCCATACACACATATCTATCTATATATATATATATATATATATATATATATAGACTACCTGACTGATTCTACAGACTCCTTTCCCTGCTGTCGGATGACTGTACTAACTGATATGTTTGGGATGTCATCACTATTTTGTAGGGCTCAGATGGTGTAATGGTACTTTTTTGATCATAGTTTACAAGGCCCTGGGTCCAGGACTTGGCAGGCCTTATTATTTTGTTGTACAGCAGAACAGTTCAGCTGTGGAGGAAGGGTAAGGGCAATAATTACAAGAAGTCCCTAGTTTGGGTCCCTTCACCCCCATTTGCGCAGCCTTTGGTCAGATTTGTTGTAGTTTGAGGTTCAGAGTATGGATCTGATGTCTGAATTCACTACATACACAAACACACACACACACACACACGCACACGCACACGCACACATATATATATATATATATATATATATATATATATATATATATATATATATATATGTGTGTGTGTGTGTGTGTGTATATATACATATATATATATATATATATATAAATGTATAGATATATAGGTTCATAGGTTCATAGGTGTGTACTAGGCTAATGGCCCTGGGACCTTTACAAGCCTAGCCCATAGGATTGCCCTGGCATTGTGCGAACTGACCTTAGTTCCGAGTGCCTCTGTCAAGCAGAGCCACTGGAGTTGATCCCCGGAGTGAATTTTCTATTTCCCATCCACTCATCAAGATTTCTCTTAAAGAGGGCCAGTGAGGTGCTCTGCTTGACAAGTATGGGAAGTCTATTCCATAGCATGGGCAGTCTGTGGGTTATGAACCTGTCCCTCCAGCTTGTTCTGTTGTTTGTGGTAATGAGGTTGAGGACTCTGGAGCATGTAGTGTGGAGGGATTGGGATTTCCTTAGATGTAGCATTTCTAACAGAGCTGGGTCAGACATGGCTTTGTAAGTCAAGGAGAGATCGCCTCTAAGTAGGCGATATGAGACAGAGAATAGTTGGAGTTTTTTGAGTCTGTCCATATAGGACAAGTGTTTAAGGCCTAAGATCCTCTTTGTGAGGTATTTTTGTGGCCTCTGCAGTTGTTGTAGGTGTCTAGTGAGGTGCATGCCAAATGGGGCATTGTACTCAATGATTGGTCTAATGAGGGAAGAGTAGATGGAGACAATGACCTCTTTTCTTCCTGGATGCATAATCCTTAGTAATGAGATGTGCCACATAGAATGACTTTCTGACCACAGTGGCAATGTGATGGTCAAAAGAGAGGTTGTTGTCAACCTGTGTTCCCAGATCTCTTATGATGCCTTCTGTGTTCAGTGGGCTAACATCAATGTGGTAATTCATGGGAACCGGGTTTTTCCCAAAGGGGATGATGACGCATTTTTTGGCATTGAGCTTAAGGCCATTGTTCTGACACCAGTCATTGGTTTCAGTGAGGCCTTACTGTAGGATGTCAACATCACTTGGGAAGTTAATTATGGCTCCCAACTTGCAATCATCTGTGAACTTTGTCAGCCAGAGTTCCTTCATGATGGCCTGGACTTCAGAGAAGTAGATACCAAACAGGAGGGGACCCAGGACCGAACCCTGTGGGACTCCACTTATGACTGGTTTGTCAGTCTGACTTGGAGTCAGTTACTTTCACACTGCGGGTTCTATCTGTGAGCCAGTTTGCAACCCACCTAGTGATATAGGGGTTGAGGCCTAGCTTAGTGAGTTTTTCTATGCTTCCTGAGTGAGGAATGGTATCTAAGGCCTTGGCCAGATCAAGGTAGGCTGTATGAACCACCTTGCCTTCGTCCACAGCTCTGGTGACTGACTCAAAGAAGTTGACCAGGTTGAGCAGTCATGATCTACCCTTCACAAAACCAAATTGTGTGGGATCCAGAGTTTGGAGGTTCCCTATATCTTTGTTTATTAGGTCCATAATGATGCGTTCCATAGCTTTGCATATCAGACTTGTCAGGCTAATAGGGCGATAGTTCCCAAGGTCTGTAGTCACTCCTCCTTTGTGGAGAGTGATGACTGTAGTAGTATGCCATTCTATAGGGACAAAGCTTGAGGTGAGGCTGTGATAAAACAGGACACACAGATGAGGTGTCAGTTCACTCTGTAGTCCATGTAGAACACAGCCAGGGATATTGTCAGATCCCATAGAAGCTGTATTCTTGACCTTGGACAGTGCTGTTTTAACCTGTGCAGCAGTAACACTGGGTGCTGGGCAATCTACTGATATTGTGATTGATCCTTTGGTGGGGGAGAGAGGGGTAAAGTTGGCACTGAATCTGTCAGCCAGTATATTGGCAATATCTGTTGGCTCGGTATAGAAGTTGCCATTGGGCAACAGCTCTGAGCAAATCTGGGTATTGCCGTGGAGATTCTTTACATAACTATAGAAAGCCTTGTGGTTGTCTTTACTATCTGCTGCAGTTCTGTTTTCATAGCTAGCTTTAGAGGATTTGATGAGGAATCTCAACTTTTTGTTGAGGCTGATAAGGGAGTTTTTCCAGTCTTGGGACTTCACCTTATTTCTCGTCAGTTTCCCCCTCCTATTGTAGAGTTTGTTTATGGCAGGGGACCACCAGATTGGCTTCCTTTTTTGGAGGAGAGTGTCTTGGTTCTATTGGGTATGGCGAGATCTATGTATATATATATATATATATATATATATATATATATATACAGAGAGAGAGAGAGAGAGATGTATATATATATATATATATATATATATATATAATTTGTACATATAAATATATATATATATATATATATATATATATATATATATATATATATATATATACATTTTCCCTACTGTTGAATGACTGTGCTGCATGATATGTTTGAAAAAACATCAGACATATCTACAGCTTAGATGGCTTTGTAGTACATTGCTGTGGCTATGGTGTAAGGGTCCTAGGTTCAAGAGTTACAAGGGCTGATTATTTTTTTGCAAAACAGAACAGTTCAGCTGTGGAGGAAGGGATGAGGGGAATAATTACAAGAGGTCCCTAGTTTGGACCCCTTCACCCCCATTTACACAGCCTTTGGTCAGATTTGTTGCAGTGAGAGGTTCAGAGTGTGGATCCAATGTCCAAATGCACTACATGCATATATATATATATATATATATATATATATATATATACATATATATATATATATATATATATATATATATATATATATATATATATATATATATATATATATATATATATATATATATATATATATATATATATATATATGTACATATACTACTTAAATATACCAACTCCGAGATCGCACTACAGTGAGGAAAAGGGAAATCTCCCATTCCAAGCTATATGCAGATCTCCATTCAGAATTTCGACATTCTAAAACTTTGATCATATGTTCTCAACCATATGAATTTCAAGGTTTTCAGATTTCGAGATTCTGAAGGGAATATTGTTCCAGGCATGTATTCACAGTTTCATACTTTTGATGGGGAAAGACTCTGAAAATATTAGTGTTCAAGTAAGGCATCAAAATCATGTGATCTAGCACATCTTCCAGGGAAAATTAGACTTTGCAGAGGTTTACAAAATCAAGGAGCAAAAATGAGTAGTTGTCAAGCTACAGTACGTCTTTACAGTACTAAATGCATATTTTAAATTATAGAGCTACTAAGTATTTTTCATAATTCAGCACAGCTTTACTACAACTTAGTTCACTTTTTAGGCATTTTTCTTTGAAATAGTGCCATTTTAAGTTTATTGTGTCTTTCTTCACAGCATCTTTAATAGAACAGTGGATTCATGCGATTCTTATCATGGAAACTTACTGAACCAGACTGCATCTATGAAATCACCTGTATGAATGTCTGATTACTACTATCTCTAGGATTTTACTGAGGAAATGCAGGACTAATGCAATTCTGATTTGTAGCACAATGCCATATACTAAATCAAGAAGGAGAAGGGGATCGTTACAAAGCCAGGAATTTATTACTTAAGAAGTACTTCTTCTGTTTTTATTTCCTAAAGCCAATACTATTTCCATAATACTGTCTGATGGTTTAATAACACCTTTTGGGCAGCAACAGATGAGCTTTATTTACTCCTACAAAGTGTATTACTAATTTGTAATTTAAAAGGGACAATGATGCAACCCAGAAATTCTGATTCTCAGCCCAGTCCAAACACACAACACTAGATACTGGTTACAGTGAAATCTGTCAGTAATGCATTGCTCTTTCTAACATCTGATCACAAGAAGTGTGATGTCTAAATAACAATAACAGGCTATAAACTCTAAGATTTCAGTTTTACTCCCAGACTCCTTCCCATGTCTATTTCATGGTGGACCTGAGCTATGCAGGGCATGCTGCACGGATAACATACATTTATGTTATTATAGCACTGTTTTCAGTACAGTATCTTCTTTTTCTTTCGGCTTTTTCCCAGTTAGGGGTCGCCACAGTGGATCACTGTCCGCTCATGATTGGTAGTGGAGTTTTACGGTGTCGAGTTGCCAGCCCGGCGCCCAACCTTCAACAGGAGGCACACACATGCATACACTCACACCCAGGGCAAATTTAGAGTGTCCAGTCCACCTACAGCATGTCATTGGGATGTGGGAGGAAACCGGAGCACCCGAAGGAAACCCACACGACCACAGAGAGGACATGCAGACTCCGCACAGAAAGCACCCTAGCCGAGGATCGAACCGGAGAACCTCTTGCTGTGAGGTGGCAACTCTAACTGCTGCACCACCGCGGCCTCCCTGTTTTCAGTACAGTATCTACTTTTTAAAATTATTTATACACTTGTTTGTCAGTTGTATATATGTTTGTCTCTCTGCTTATCCATATATGTATGTGTGTATGTTTGTATATAGATCTACATTTATGTTCTATCTGTGTATTTATCTGTCTACCTATCTATTTATCTATCTAACTATAATTTGATAATTTGCTACCTGAGTTGTCCGTATTGGATATTGTCATATACATAGGGACATAGTGAAAAAATCTCCACATGCAACAATTGTATAATGCACATACATGCAGATAAGAAGATGACAGTACATGATTTATACTAATACTCATGTGCATGACTGCTCTGTGAAATATAACAAAATCCAGATTTCCAGCAATAGTATGTATACTGACATGCATCATACCTAACTAAACATTAGAGAATTAATAGTTTTGGAGGGTTAACTGAGACTTAACCAGAGTCTTAAAAGTGAGAAAGGGGAGCTGGATAGTGGAGACAATACACAAACATATGCACAGAGTCACTTCACCTCTTGCTTGGAAACATTGGTTGACTCTGTCACCTATCTTTATTGATGTATACTGCTGTGTCATATCTAAATTGTAACTTCTGCTATCTGTGGGTTTATAAGATTATACGTGTACTTTATCAAATTATAGGCAGCCTCCATTTCACTAAAAAAGAATGGTTTAAGGACAGTGTTTTCCAATTGTACATTACTTATGACATGTAAATATATTACTTTTCAAACTATTTAGTCAGGCACTGACAAATACATAGTGAGTAGTAAGACCAAAAAGGCAACATGTTATTCTCATTATATGTTTGGAAAAATACTCTATAACTGAATGCTAAACTGGCTTACAAGGCATCCACAAACACAATATTTATGAATCTTCTGCATATTCACAAGTCAATCAGTATCAGAAATACAATGTCTAATGACCTGATTTTTGTCTGTGATTAAACAGAACATGCTGGAGAGAGAGATATGTGTCCCAGAGACTGCTCCGCCCCTCCCATGGAACAGGCTTAATATCTAAATAAAGTTGAGTTCATCTATTACCCATTTTAAGCACAACCTAGACCGGTGGATGAAACAGAGTACAAATGATTAGTCCAGATAAATATATAAAGTCTACTCGATAAAACCACTGAACTCCACTCATGGATATCTCACTACTCTCCTCATATCTTAGCCTTATCT
>NC_056727.1:476896869-477051869 GCF_019279795.1 Protopterus annectens
ACCTTAAGGGCCTTTGAGTAGCTGATAAATATTAGTGGGCTTTGGCAGCTGGTACTACTCTATAGTCTGGGAAAAAGGGGCACAGCTGGAGAACCTGTGCCAGCCTTCCCCAGGAGTGTCGGTGTGGTTGTATAAACTCTTCTCAAAGTGTGTGTGTGTGTGTGTGTGTGTGTGTGTGTGTGTGTGTGTGTGTGTGTGTGTGTGTGTGTGTGTGTGTGTGAGTGTGTGTGTGTCAGCTACTTGGGCAGGGACACAAAGCACTAGTTGGACAGAAAGGGTACTGGAGGTTTTAGCTTGCCCACTAGGCTGAGATCTGGACCCTATAGCTGTGCCAGTGGTGAGTCTTATTGGGGACCTGGAGAGCAAGGAAGTGACCAGCCCTGGACTGACTGTGATCTCTGTGTGCTCTTAAGGGAAATTGCACTTTACTGTGTGTATTTGTTATCCTTTCCTCCTATATGAGACAACCCTCACTGGTGTTAGTGGTGAGGATTGAGGCTCCTTGATTGCTGGGCAGGGCACAAGTGTCACATATTAATTTTTTGGCAGCAGTGGGATATCCACACCACATATTAATTGGTTGGAAAATACTAATTGGCTTGTAGCGGTGTGGGTAGAGTGAATTCCTGTAGCTTGTGTACAGTGAGCTCTGAAGGTGTTTTGTACTCTAAATCAGCCACACAGTGAATACCCGGAGTTCAGATCACAATTGTTTTATTTCTTTTGTTAGCTTAGTTAGTCAGGGTGAGCAGGCAGCATGTCAGCAGAGGAGTATGGAAAGCTGACAAGGAGCCAGCTGGTGAAGATGTGCCAGGCTAGGCGACTGGTGCATGGAAACCTTACTAAGGCAGAACTGATTGCAGCCTTGGTTACAGCTGCATCAGAAAACAGCAACCAGGAGGACCATCACACTGGCAGTGGAGATATAATACCCTTGGAGAATGGACAGCTCAACCTTTCTGCAGAGGACTTACAAATCCATCTGGAGCTAAAGAGTTGCAGGCCAGGCATTTGAAGACAGAAGCAGCTGAGAAACTGAGGAGACTACAGGCTGAGGAGAATGAGAAACTGCTATGCCTGGAAGATGAGGAAAAGGAGCAGCAGAGGAAGCATGAGAGGGAAATACTGACTCTTCGCCAGAGTCATGGAGATAATGGGGAAGGGAGTAACTGGACCCCAGAAGCACAAAAGGTCAGTACATTTCTTCCACAGTTTAAAGAGGGGGATAATTTTGATAGTTTCATTCATATGTTTGCGAGGGTATGCAAACAGTATGGTGTTGACCAAAGGCTCTGGGTATGGTTCGTGACCCCCTTAATCCATGGTAAAGCTGTAACTGTTTTGTCAAAAATGTCTGATGTTGCATGTTTTGGTTATACTGCTGTTAAAAGTCACTTGTTAGAATTGTTTAAGCTAACACCCGAAACGTATAGGAAAAATTTTCGTGAGCAAAGACACAAGGCAGATGAAAGTGTGTGTGGATATGTTGTTGAACTGAGCACTTATTTCCATAGGTGGGTGAGTGGATGTCAGGTCACCACTTCGGAAGGGCTGGCAAACCTTTTGGTGAGGGAACAAGCCCTTAGCACTTTGCCTGAGGACATGAGGATCTGGTTAGTTGACAGACAATGTGCTACTTCAGATGAGTTGGGGAAGAAGGGAGACCTATACCTGGCAAGCAGGGCAGCCCTGCATAGGAGAGGGAACACCAGTACTGCTCATGGGTCTAATGGAACCCAGGGTGGGCAGCACAGACTGCTCCCAACAGAATCTGCCAGTAGCAGGGGAAGCCACTAGTCAGGGTACACATCCAGGAGCTAGGGTTAAATCTTTTGAATGCAACCAGTGGGGCCATGTGTCATACAGGTGTCATGTAGGCAAGGTGGGGAACAAAAGGTGAGGGAGCCAGTAAGTGGGAAAGACAATATGCCAATAGTAGGTTGTCTTGAGACAACAAGGGTATCAAACTACCAGCCTGCAGATGTCCTGATAGGGAAGGATTTGGATGAGGCAGTACAATGTGTTTGTGCAGTTACACACAGTCAGGCTAGGAGACAAGCATGTGGGTCTGGTAGCCTGAGGGAGACCCAGACGGACTGCATACTTGCAGCCAGGACTGGTGAGGTGGTTATTTCAGGGAGGGAGCCACCCAGTAGCAGTGAGACTGAATGTGAGCCACAGCTGCTTGTGGGTACTGATGTTCCCTGGGACAGTGTGACTGCAAAGGTAGAGGTGAGTAGTAGTACCCAGGCTGACAGTGAGTCACCACTGTCAGAGGATGTCAGACTTCCTGTGGAAGGGGAGCTGGGAAGGGTTACAAGGAGAGAGTTGAGACAGACTCAGCTCTCATACCCTACATTGCAAGGCCTGAGGTAGGTAGCTAGGGAGGCACCTGATTCTCAAGGAAAGGGGGAATCTGTATACTAGGACAAAGGGTTACTATACAGAGAGTGGATCCCTGAGGGAGGGCTAGAAGGTGAGAGAGTATGGCAGTTGGTAATGCCTAGAGCCTACCATCTGGCACGTCTAGCCATAGTCCATGATATTCCCTTTGCAGGTCATATGGACATGAAATGTACAAAGAGGCGTATTATGCAGAACGTCTATTGGCCTGGAATTTCCAGAGATGTAACAGGGTACTGCAGGATCTGTGAGCAGTGCCAAAAGGTAGGCAAGGCAGGAGACAAGGTGGGAGCTCCTTTGATGCCTTTGCCTGTTACTGAGGAGCCATTTCAGAGGGTAGCTATGGATATTGTGGGTCCTCTGAGTACCCCAAGTTCCACAGAGAAAAAGTATATCCTAGTGGTAGTGGATTATGCTACATGCTACCCTGAGGCAGTAGCTTTGTCCTCCATTAAGGCAGAGAAGGTGGCAAATGTGTTGTTAGAGATTTTCAGCAGGGTAGGTTCCCCAAAGAAATACTGACTGACAAAGGTGCCAATTTCATGTCAGACCTGCTGGCTTGTCTGTGGAAGTCTTGTGGGGTGAAGCACATGAAGACCACCCCCTACCATCCCCAGACTAATGGTCTTGTTGAGAGGTTAAACTCTACAATCAAGTCCATGCTATGGGCATTTGCAGATCAGTTTAAGAGGGCATGGGGCAAATATTTGCTCCATCTGTTGTTTGCTTACAGAGGGGTTCCCCAGGAATCCACAGGATTTCACCCTTTGAGTTGCTGTATGGGCATAGGGTGAGGGGACCTCTAGATTTAATTTGAGATGAGTGGGAAGGTGAGTGCGAGTCTCACAAGGAGTCTGTCATGGCATATGTCCTGAACCTCAGGACAAGGCTCAGGGAACTCATGGGCTTGGCCCAGGAGAACATGGCAGAAGCCCAACAACAAAAAAGGTGTGGTATGACAGGAATGCTTGAGCTAGAGAGTATGCTGTGGGGCAGCGGGTAATGGCTATCATTCCTGTCAGACACAACAAGTTGAAAGCAGCTTGGGAGGGAACTTACAATGTGGTAAGAAAAGTAAGTGATGTTAATTACATGGTGGAACTGCTAGGCAGAATGCAGGGGCACAAATTGTACCATGTTAACATGATGAAACCTTACCATGATAGGGTGGCTATTGTGCTGAGCATTTACAGTGGATTGCAGGAGGAGTCTGAGGGAGTTCTGGTGACTGATCTCCTCAGTGGAGTCTCCGGCTGACAACTTAGTGGAAAGGGGTAGCCATGTCCCAGCAGCTATCTCCTACCCAGGTTCAAGAAATCTGAGCAGTGTTGCAGGAATTTGGGGACATGTTCACTGGAAAACCAGGGTGCACCCACCTGGGGCAGCACCAGGTGGATACAGGACCCCAAAGGCCTATTAGGCAGGCCCCTTATAGAGTGCCTGAGAGAGTCAAACAGACTCTGAAGGAGGAGGTACAAGAGATGTTGGAACTAGGGGTGATTCAATAGTCCAACAGTCCCTGGGCCTCCCCAGTGGTGCTGGTTCCAAAGAAGGATGGCAGCACCAGATTGTATGTGGACTACAGAAAATTAAATAGTCACACAGAGTCAGATGCTTACCCCATGCCTAGGACAGATGATGCCCTAGAGCAGCTGGGTGGAGATAAGTATTTTACAACTATCGATCTTACCAAGGGATACTGACAGGTGCCCTTGACTCCCAGTGCTAGAGAGAAGTCTGCCTTTGTAACTCCTTTTGGCTTGTATGGGTTCACAAAGATGCCCTTTGGGATGAAGAATGCCCCAGCAACTCTCCAGAGGCTGGTAGATCATATCCTAGCAGGAGCAGGAGGGTTTGCCCTTGCTTACCTAGATGATATTGCCATCTACAGCCATTCCTGGCAGGAGCGCCTTTAAAATGTTAGGGAGGTGCTGGGCAGACTCCAGAGGGCAGGGTGACCATTAAGCCGAGAAAATGTCAGGTGGGTATGGCAGACGTGTCCTACCTAGGACATAGAGTGGGGAGTGGTAAGATAAGGCCAGAACCTGCCAAAGTGGAAGCCATTCAGGCATGGCCTGCAGTTGTTACTAAAAAGCAGGTGAGGGCATTTTTAGTGACAGCAGGGCACTACAGAAAGTTTGTCACCAGCTATAGTACCATAGCTGCTACCCTCACAGACCTGGCAAGGAAGAACAGGATAGATAAGGTAGTGTGGATCCCAACATGTGAGGAGGCATTCCAGAAGCTTAAAGAAGCTTTGGCAGAACCCCCTGTGTTAATCAGTCCAGATTACACAAATAATTTGTTGTGCAGGTGGATGTTTCGAACCATGGGGTGGGGGCTGTACTTAGCCAGATTTCTTCAGAGGGAGAAGAGCACCCAGTGGTTTATCTCAGTCATAGGCTCCAACTCAGGGAGGAATGCTATGCAGCTGTAGAAAAGGAATGTCTAGCCATAGTTTCGGCACTGCAGAAACTTCAACCTTATCTGCATGGAAGGAAATTCACTGTTATGACAAATCACAACCCCCTAACATGGTTAAAAAGAGCCAGCCAGCAAAATGCCAGGTTGCTATGGTGGAGCCTGGGGTTGTAGGCATATGATATGATATGTCCATGCAGCACTGCAGTGGGATTAGCAATGCCAATACAGATGGGATCTTAAGACAGGGAATGGGGTAAGGTACACTCAGATAGACATAACTCCCTCAAGCAGCGTTTCTCAAGGGTCACTTGAAAAAATTAGCTTGAGTTCTCCGGGGGGGGGGGGGATATGTGAAGACTGGTTGAAGATAGGTGAAGGCTGCCAGCCTAGCCAGATAGAATTTTGTAGATAATTCTGTCATCTGTAAATATTAATGTAAACCACAGGCTTGTTGTCTTAAATGGTAAAAATAGTGTTACATGTGGAAATGGAACAAATGTAACAACAGTGCACTCTACTGACCAAGTAAAGCATGTTGTGACCCTTTGATGTTTTGACTCAGAGCCAGTGAGTCTAAAATGGGGCATCCTGCCTATTGTTTTAAGGCCAGAGTTAATGGCCAGAATTTGCATGCATAAATGTCCTTTATTGCTCTGGTTTCTGCCCAGAGGTGAAGAATGTAAATGTAGTTTCTGTTAGCTTGGCAACTCAGGGAAGTGTGAAGAATGATGTAATGACAACCAGGAATGTGAGTTTAAAAACAGAGAGAATCAGAGAGCATTAAGCATTTTTGTCTTGACCATCCAACTTATCAGTGCTGTCTTGCTCTATATGTAAGTTTATCTTAGACTTGTGTTTTTCTCTTAGAAATAGCAAGAAACTAGAAAGATTAGACCAAGTGTTTTTCTGTGATGTCAGAACTGTACTGAATTATTTTAAGTATTTCTTTGTGATCTCTGAACTCTTGACTAGCACTGTGCAGTAAAAATATTGTCTTGTATTTTGACTAGTTGTTATTAAATATTTTTAAACCCTTTTAACTGTGGCTGTTAGAGTGTATTAACAGTGAATAAAGGTTGAAAGTAATTCTGTTACAAATATGCAAGATAAGTAAGGTATAAAATAAAGCTTGCTTAAATGTTGAAATAGAGTTTAGCAATATAGTATTAGCATCCATACAAAAATGACTGTGACTTGAAAAATAAGGAATCTGCTTAATGGACATGTTTTCCTACAGAATCAGTATGCAATTCACACTGTCACCAAGAAAGCTGACCTCTTACAGACTTGGCAAGAATGTAAAAAAACAGGATGTATGCATTTCACATTGTCAGTAAGAAAGTTAACCTGCTTCTGTAAAGAGTGGACAACAGAAAAACAATCTCTGCATGTTTCTATCATATGACATTGCTAAGCAAGGAAGTTTGAATGATCAAGTCAGCATTTGTATGTGTTTTACTACAAGGTGTTTCCTTAAAAAAACAATACCAGTACAGCATGAAAACTTATTTTTCTACAAACACCAGCAAACAGATGTTCTCATACAAAGTCCAAAATAGAATACGAAGAGAAAAATAGGATTTGAACCGCGTGACTTGAACAGTATATAGAGACTATAGCAGTTAACATTGTTAGAGATATTTTTTGTATTGTATCTCTCACATCATCCATGCTGTTTGAGAAGAAAAGTAGAACAGTAACTAAAGCTGCAACAGTAGTTTGTGTGATCTGTTATAAAAGTTTTTTTTATTGGTTACTGCTCAGAGTTTAGGTGCTGCATCAGTGTACACACTGCATGTTTCTGTGGGCAACAGACTGAGATTACTAGTCTTTGATTTCAGCAGAATCCAGCCAGCAAGCCTTAGGGTTTTAAGAAGACTTTGGATCCATTACAGTAAGCAGCACAGTAATTAGCACCATATCATTAATTTTTCAATGACGAGCCTACCTGCATTCGAACACAGAGGGAGTGGTGAGCCCTACAGAGGGTTACTTCAGTCAAATTGCAGTAACTAAAATGTGTAAATCCTAAACAGAGGTATTCCAGTTTATGCAGCTTGAGGTAGTAAAGTTTCCCAGAAGTCTGAATCCAGATTGAGCCTGAAGTCCAGGAAAGTTGCAGTGTCAAATCTTCAAGAAAAGGTGATCATCTACTTTCACAGCATCTTGCTGCCGGTTGTGTTTCACCAGCTTCTTGAGTGACTCTGAAAATGTTCCTGCTATCAGCAACAACAGCCTGATCACTTGTTTTCTTGCTAACTGGTAAGACCTTTTTCTGTGTCACATTTTTAGTATGGATGCTATTAGACATAATTCAAGCAGGTGTAAGCCAAGCTTTAGTAAATTGCAATGTTGGTACACACAGCACATTAGCAAATATAAAACCTTATTAGGGCAAGTTGATAGTAAGGCATTATGCAAATGTATTACAATATTTGACTGGTATCTCAAAGAAAACCATGTGGGGGGTATGACAAATGTTTATTGTGTGCATTTTGTGTACAATGTCATAAAATGTATTGCATGATATTGCTAAAAAATAGACTGTGAAGACAAAACCTTTTCATGATAAAAAATAACTAAGGGTAGTGTTTCCATTATATTCAGATGTTGAACAGTTATGTCCTATCACCACATGCGAAAGGTTAATTTCAGAGTTACAACAGTCAAATCACTTACTGACAGAATCTCCAGTACATCTTGTTACAAAAGAATGTAATAAACTTGTAAAAGACAGACACAGTGAGTTCAGGAAGTTTAGACAAGTTATACAAACATTTTTCCAAAAGTGCATAGGAGTTTTAAATTCAGCAGAACAGGTTACTAAAGAATGTCAGAAAGACCATGCAACATTACAGGAAACTCTTGAACAGCAGTTACAGGATAAAGAAAAGAAATTAGCTGAGCTGACAGAGACTGACTTCCTCCATACAAGAGCTGATATTAAGAAAACATTGGAAAACAGCAGGAAACTGCAGCTGATATGTACAAAATAGATCTATTTTATAATATGTTTATGTTTTGAAAATGGTTAAGCATACATGGCAGGATCTAATGTATGGGCAAATTATTCCCAAATTATTTACTTCCATTCAGTTAAAGCAAGATATTTATCAGTACTACAGTAAAGTAGGGCAAATAACTGCCATTCTCATAGCATAGTCAAGAGGTACACAAAACTGTTGTACTGTATAAAAATCAAACAACAATAGTTAATAACAGTAAAGATTTAAAGTCACAAGACTGACATGCATGCATTTTCTTTTCATCTAAAGTACATCTGTTTATAATGCACAAGAGGAAAGGCAGATAACAGCAAATATAAATAATGTAAACATAAACATGTGTCAGTTATCTATTTTGTTTTTTTTTTACATTTTTTTATAATTGTATAGTAACACCACACCAAGCAGTTAAAGTTCTGAATTTTAAAAATACATAAAATCACAGATGATATTAGTCAAGCAGTCTTTGTAAAATGAATAGCAGGGCAGTTAAATACATAAAAAATGAAATCAAAAGTTAAAAAATATGTAAGCTAATTGTAAAATAATGTATATCTATGTAATATAATGCATAGTTATACAAATCACAAATACTTATTATAATACTGTTTTACAACTGCATTTTACTATTAAATTGCAAGTGTATTAACAGATTAAAGGAAAAATGATAAAAGGGTTAACTATGGTCTACAGAGTCTAAAATGTGAGCTCAGACCTTCCTAGACTGGATGAATAGTTAAATGAAATGTTGGAAAGATATGGTAAAAAAACAAGACTGATTGCCAGACAAGTGGCTTGAGTTTTTCTTAAACATTATTGTTATTAAAACATAATAGTTAAATGTTCACATGCAACACTATTTGGTAATTGCAATAAAACATCACAATTGTGCATACATGTCACTGATAATCTGTTTGCAAGTAAATGTTAAAAGTAAAAAAAAACTCAGTTACATCAAGTATAGCCAGCAGATGGGTTATAGTATACATACAGTTCAAATAAAGTATATAGAAGGGTACAAATATCTACTACTAGTAGTAGTAGAAGACAGCAAAGGCAACAGAAAAAAAGATATTCTGTCATTGGAAACAACAAAAAAATGATCAAATCAGACAAAAGTCTATAGTTTGTTAGTAACATAATAAAGCAAATGTATAATGAAAGTGTTGGGCTGACATACATTATAAAACAAATAAACAATACTACAGGGGGAGGGGCACTTTCTCAGTTTTACACTGACTGTGTGAGCAGTATTGCAAAAGGGTCTAAAATAAAGCTACAGGAAGAAATAATATCTCATTCCTTCTTGACAATACTTGTTCTGGGGGAGGGGAAAACAGGTATTAGTGTATTAGAAATACTGATAAACAGATTAAACCTGACAGGATAAGATATTTTACAAGTTGCTAATAGCTATCATGCTAGTTATTAATGTATTGTTTAGTATTAAACTGTATTTATAACCTGTTAATCTGTAAAGCTATATAAGAGATGGTTTAAAATTGCTTTATTAAAGCTACACAAGAGAGAGTAAAGATATGTAAAAAATTGAGCAAGAATGGTCACTATTTTTTTATATGTTTTTGGCAAGACAATGTTGGTATGCAAAAGCATGAATGTTTCTAATTGCTGGGTATGTAGTTGCCTCTGGTGGCAATTCCACTAGATACTTCTAAAGAGACAAGAATTTTCCAATATTTTGTTTGATGTTAATGTTACTAAACTTGTAAGATTGGACTAAGTGTACTTTACAGTCTTTGTATGTACAAATACAAAATAATTCAGTACAAATGAAAGTAATGTCTAGCAATAAATATGTGTGGAAAACCATGTTTAAAAAATTGGGTCCAGGGTACCTACTAGATTGAAATGCATGAGTAGCAAACAGTCTGTGTAGATATATACTGTATAGGACACATTGTAAAGTAACAAGTTCAAAAGTTGTAATTTTATTACCAATTGTAATTTTATCACTGTTTTTGGACCATCATTTTATCCATACCAGTACTGGTTACCCCAGTTAGAGGAAAATTATATTAAAATATTGTACTCATACAGCTAATGGACTAATATGTACACAGCATTCTTTAGTGTATAAATTATGTTTTTTTTAATCCTCAAGTATTAAATATACTGAAATATTTATTATCTAAGCTCAGTTCAGTACTTTGCCATGGTGTTTAATATGTTCACTTCACTGTCAACCAAGGTGTTAATGGGCAGTTCAGAAATATGACCACAATGTTATGGTTAAAATGACATTGAAACTGTATATTTATAGCACTAAATAATGTTTGCAGTAGTACATAGTTTTTTCTCTTACAAATATTAGTATATTTCTAATTTTTTGGTGTAAAATGATTAATAAAAGTAAACAGTTAATTCAACAGTTCCAAAAGAGTTAATGGAACAGTTCTAAGTCATAAATAAAATTCTGTGATTGCAAAAGAATAAATTGATCAAGTTAAAAAATAAAACTAAAGCAGACACAGTTCATAACTGATGGAATATTTTCACAGAATGGTCTGCAAAAGAAAAAGTTGTTAAATACATTCAGTTTTGGAAGTAATACTTGATATTGTATTAAATATGTAGAATTGCATTTTGACTTGTATCAAAAGAAGACTAAAGGTTTCGTTTCTTAATGTGTTTTCTGTATAATCTGACAAAAGATACATATTAGTATAAATTGTTTTAAAATAAAAAAGAGGGAATTTTTAGAGTGTATTAACAATGAATAAAGGTTGAAAGTAATTCTGTTACAAATATGCAGCATAAATAAGGTATAAAATAAAGCTTGCTTAAATGCAGAAATAGAGTTTAGCAATATGTGATTAGCATCCATACTAAAATGACTGTGGCTTGAAAAATAAGGAATCTGCTTAATGGACATGTTTTCCTACAGAATCAGTATGCATTTCACACTGTCACCAAGAAAGCTGACCTCTTACAAACTTGGCAAGAATGTAAAAAAACAGGCTGTATGCAATTCACATTGTCAGTAAGAAAGTTAACCGGCTTCTGTAAAGAGTGGATAGCAGGAAAATAATCTCTGCATGTTTCTATCATATGACATTGTTAAGCAAGGAAGTTTGAATGATCAAGTCAGCATTTGTATGTTTTTTATTACAAGGTGTTTCCTTAAAAAAAATACTAGTACAGGATGAAAACATATTTTTCTGCAAACACCAGCAAACAGATGTTCTCATACAAAGTCCAAAATAGAATACGAAGAGAAAAACAGGATTTGAACTGCATGACTAGAACAGTATAAAGAGACTATAGCAGATAACATTGTTAGATATATTTTTGTATTGTATCTCTCACATCATCCATGCTGTTTGAGAAGTAAAGTAGAACAGTAACTAAAACTGCAACAGTAGTTTGTGTGATGTGTTATAAAATGTTTTTATTAGTTACTGCTCAGAGTTTAGGTGCTACATCAGTGTACACACTGCAAGTTTCTGTGGGCAACAGACTGTGATAACTAGACTTTGATTTCAGCAGAATCCAGCCAGCAAGACCTTAGCATCTTAAGAAGACTTCGGATCCATCATAATAAGCAGCACAGTAATTAGCACCATGTCATTATTTTTTCAGTAGCTGTTTTTGTAGAGACAACTTAAGCTCTTTAGAGTACTTGCATGCTTTTGGTTAAATTGTACAAAGCCACTCTAATAGCTTTAGCCCTGGAATATACTACCAACTGGATAATAATATTGCACAGTAATAATTGGACACCCTTTTAAGGGCCTTTGAGTAGCTGATAAATATTAGTGGGTGGTGGCAGCTGGTACTACCTTATAGTCTGGGAACAATGGGCACAGCTGGAGAACCTGTGCCAGCCTTCCCCAGGAATGTCTGTGTGGTTGTATAAACTCTTCTCAAAGTGTGTGTGTGTCAGCTACTTGGGCAGGGACATGAAGCATTAGTTGGACAGAGAGGGTGTTGGAGGTTTTAGCTTGCCCACTAGGCTGAGATCTGGACCCTATAGCTGTGCCAGTGGGGAGTCTTATTGGGGACCTGGAGAACAAGGGAGCGACCAGCCCCAGACCGACTGTGATCTCTGTGTATTCTTAAGGGAAATTGCACTTTACTGTGTGTATTTGTTATCCTTTCCTCCTATATGAGACACCCCTCACTGGTATTAGTGGTGAGGATTGAGGCTCCTTGATTGCTGGGCCAGGGCATGGGCGTCACACATATGTTACCCATATTTTCTAACAAAAAATGGTAATTACTAGTGAAGATAAAGGAGTGCAGTTCTTGTAAATGGTAATTACCAGTGAAAATAAAGGGGTGCAGTTCTTGTAAATGGTAATTACCAGAAGATAAAGGAGCACAGGTTTTGTAAATGTTAATTATCAGAAGATAAAGGGGAGCAGTTCATGTAAATGGTAATTACCAGAAGATAAACGTGAACAGTTCTTGTAAATGGTAATTAACAGAAGATAAAGGGGTGCAGTTCTTGTAAATGGTAATTACCAGAAGACAAAGGGGTACAGTTCTTGTAAATGGTAATTACCATAAGATAAAGGGGTGCAGTTCTTGTTTGAGCTATGCAGAATAATAGGACTAAGGCTGAGTCACAACACAGATAAAAGGTATTACATTTTACCATAGATTGGTGATGAATGGCTGGATGGATGGATGGATGGATGGATGGATGGATGGATGGATGGATGGGTGGATGGGTGGATGGATGGTGATTGATCCACCACCTGTTTTTAAATATGGGATTGTTTGATTGTTAACATCTGCTGATCAGTGTTGCATTTTACAAATACTTTTAAAAAGGAATTGACTGTGGCTAACCCCACCCTCATATCTTTTATATGCTTCCAAAAATGCACAAAGAGTCTGTACCCACTCTGGGCTGATCTATTGTGTGGGGTATTGGTTCACTTATTAAACCTATCTCTGAGTTTCTGGACTTTTATTTGAAACCTTTGCTGCACTATATCCCATCTAAGATCAAATATGCCACTGATTTTTCCAACATTTTGGAGAACACAAACATCAATAATTCCTTTTTACTTTGGACACTTTAAATACAAGTACTTTATACCAGTATTCTGCATGAGGGTGGGATTAAGGTAGTTGATTAGTTTTTTTGATTTTTTGTTTTTGAAATGTAATTTGTACACTCCTGTGTTTAACATTTTTTTTGTTGAGTCTGTTTGAATATGTTTGAATATGTTCTTAAGAAGTATGTGCATTTCTTTCAAGGGCAATATTATTTACAGGTTGGGGTATAGCCATAAGTGCTACGTTCATACCTATTTTGCTGTTATTTTTATGTTTTTTAATTGTTTATATTCATGAACAGCATAGTACTATTTGCTTTTGTTTAATGGAAATTTGCTGCTATGATATGGATAATTGCTGATTTGTTTGGAGAGAAAGCCAATTAGAATTAAATTACTTTGGCAGATATTTGGAGCATAATAAATTCAATATCTGTTTTACAGCAAAATCTAGTTTATTTATTGCTGATTTTCTTGATGTTGCCATCACCAAATCAACCTCCCCATGTAAAAAGGAAATACCTTTACCAGAATGTTTACATATTAGGTACATTTGCAGTAATCAGCAAAACTATTTGGCACAAGCACAGAAGTTAATGGATTATTTTACATGTAGGGGTTATGATAATCATACTGTCAGCATTTCTAGAGTATTGTGTGGGCACAAAACTGTTATCACAATATAATTCCAGAGTTAATATCATGATTCAAGATATAAAATTAAAGAAATGTTGAAGAAACTTTGGTCTGCTTTAACCAATGGCTGATTTTATCAGTACATCTTTTCTGATAATCCTATGATGGGATATCACAGAGGGAAGACTATTGGACATTTCTTTTTCATTGCAAAACTCCTTCTATGTGTTTTTCCTTTACTTATCATACATTTTATCAACTTCAGGGAAGTTTCCTTTAATATTAATAATATTTATTGTATGCATCTGTGCAAAACAAAAACATTTACATCATCCATTACTTTAGGATATATTAAATTATTGATGTCATCATATATTCTGACTGGGTGGTACACTTGGTCACATGTATAAGTATGGTGCCTTCTGTGCTGGACAGATGGGCATCCTTCTCTTGGAAGCAATATTTTGCTTTATATTTAAGTGATACTAGGTGTATACATTATGACTGCCCTTTATAAACATTCTGTCACACACACACCTTCTTCTTCCTGTTAGTGGTCACAACAGCACAACAACAGACTACAGAACAATTGGCAATGGAGTTTTATGGTGTTGAGTTGGCAGCCTGGTGCCTAGCCTTCTGCCTCACAGCAAGAGGTTCTCTGGTCCGATTCTCGGCTGGGATGCCTTCTGTGCAGAGTCTGCATGTCCTCCCTGCATTTGTGTGAGTTTCCTCCACGTGCTCCAGTTTCTTCCCATGTTACAAAGACATGTATCTGGTGTGTTTCTCCCTGAGCCTCCTCTGAAAATTGGCTTTGTTCCAAGTTGGACTTTCCTAGTTAATAAATGCTAAATAAATTTGAGATGTAAGAGAAAACCAGAGCACCTGGAGGAAATCCATGTAACTACAGAAAGGACATGTAGGCTCTCCACAGAAGGCACCCCAGCGAAGAATCAAACCAGATAATCTCTTGCTGTGAGGCAGCAACACTAACCACTGCACCACCACAGCTGCCTCTGTCACACATGCCTATGATTTTTTTGTTGTTGGAAATGATAAGGTCAGTGGTTCTGTATCAACTTATCACAAACATGAATTACTCACTAACCAGGAGAGACAATAGATTATCAATTTAGGGGTCATTCTTCAATCGGGGTCTAAATTATAATTTTTGACCTATAAAATTTTTTGAAAATATTTAGGTCAATGAATTTGTTCTTTTTTTTTTGTATTGATTCTTGATGCATTGCTCATTTATTTTCACAAGCAATAGTAAATGCAGTGTTTCCTGTGTAAATATTCATATGCTTATTCTTTTTTGCATTTACTTTTTTAAATTACAACTTGTTTTGATTCATGTGTTGCATGATCTTTAAAGCAAATGGTATCTTTATAAAATATGATTATGGAGCTCACTCAGCAAATGCAGAAAAAAGGGTTACTACATTATATTAAAAGATTAACTGTCTAATCAGACAAGGGTTTACTGAAACTGCTGCATGCACTGCTACAAGTTGTGCAAACCATGACTGCTGTATTTATTTTCTCCCATTTTAGATTTTTCACCTTAAGTAATATAATTTTTAATGCATTGAAGGATTACTTTGAATATTATGTAAATCCTGATTAAAGAACATTTTAATACAGTGGAGAAATATGGAGTTACAATTTTATTGCACCGAAGGATTACTGTTTAGTTGTCAGCAAATATTATCACTTCACTCCTCTTTGTGTACTGCTATAAGATATATCATTCAGTGCCAATTTCCCCAAGTAGTTTATTCTTGTAAATAAATCCTGGTCCAGCATAAGCAGCAATAAACTTCCCACTTTAATAGAAGTCAGCACAACTTTGGTGAACACATCACTGATAGTAAAGACAATTGGCCTCTTCAAAATTGCATCACTAAGCAGTACCCAAGTAGCAACAATTTATCTGTTGCACTTTAGCAGACTAAAAGTCCTACTGGACTTATGTGTTTTTTGAGAAGGACACTGCTAAGTTCTGATCCTGACTCCATGGTAAGTCAATCTACTGTTTTTTCTCCATTTTAACAAATTGCTACTTAATTACTGTTACAGCTAAGCGGTTACACTAAGTTTTCATCAAGTGCATGGGCAATCTGAGAAAAGGTAGGGATTGCAGTGTAGGAGAAGATAAACTGCTGTTATTTCTATGATGCTAGTGTTACTGTCCAAAGCCTAAATCTGTTTTTATTAGTTTCTTTAAAGTCTTAGCCAGCTATATTATGCTGAGCTGTACTCTGCAGAGCATTGTGTAAACCCATACATGATAAATGCAGACAGTTCAACTGAAGTTTTACTCTTAGCAGGCTTAGGTAGAGCCATACCCACCAGCAAGCTGTGCTAAGGCATCATCTTTTGCTTTAAGACCAAGTTAATCTAATGTACATTGTTCTACCTTAGTTAGATCCCTTCCAATAGTTATATGTTTTACTATAAATGTTTTATTGTACTCACAATTTAATATAGTGTATGGATAGGAATTTGTTAAGCGAAAAGAAGCATTTAATATTCTGCACTCATAATAATCCCTTAAGAAAAGAAACATTTAAACAACTCAAATTCTGTACAAGTCTTATATCCCTGAATTAATATACTCCTGGACTACATGAAAAGCCAGTCAGCTTGCCCTCCCTCAGTCGTTGGTCTCATAGCACTTGATATACTCAGGCAGTGTAGCAACTGCTTGACGCTCACAGACAACAAACTACTACCTTATTTGTCACTACCTGTGAGATGTGCAAATATTTAACTAAGATGAAAGCATCACTGTCACAAATGAACACAGTCTGTAAATACCATGCATCTACACAGCGCTCTACAAAAATACATGGAACATTGTCATATGCTGAGGCTGTAAGAATGTCATTGCCTAAGCCTTTAATTTCAACATGACTAGGATGCAGGGGAAATTAAACACCGTAACACATATTGCCACAGCCATACCTGAGAGTCACCAGGAAAAAAAAAGATTCCCCAAACCCAGCACATTTAATCCCTCCACTTATAAAAAAGAACTTGTGATGGATGACTCCATAGTCAGGCAAACAGTCTGTACTCTCCAAGGTTGGACAGAAATAGGGAGACATGAGCTGTCTTTCAGGTGCCAAAATCTCTGACATTTTAAGGACTCTCTAGACCCTTAAGCTGAACAAATTTGACAATGATATTACGTTGGTCCAAATGTATGTAAACTACCTTATATGTAAAATGCTGAGGAATATGAGACATTTCTGAGCTGTCCATGCATATCACATATGCAGTAAAGACTCTGGTATTGAACAGAATCCTACCTTCTCCAAAAATTATACCAAGATACAAAGAAAAGATGACTGGTGTCAACAACTGGCTGAATAAATGTTGTTATTCAAAGGGGATCCAGTATATATTCACTTATGATGAGCTGCTGCACAATTCTACTTTCCTCATCAAGGACAGTGTGCACCCCTTATTGCAGAGTTTCCACATACTGGCTAAAGCCTCTGCTGCCCCCAGTGCCTTTTTAGGTAGAGTCCAACTAATACATCTCTCAACCTAAAAACAAAACAAGGACAAGACAGTATTGAATTCTTTGGTGGAAATGCCTCCACAAATATTTTTATATACTGATTAGTGTTACCGCCTGTCCCACTTTGCGAGGGACAGTCCCTCTTTTGGCAGTTGTGTCCTGACAAAAAATATTAAAAATGGCAAATGTCCTGAGATTGTACGATATAATTATTTCCTATATTTTATGTAATAGTTGCATAAAACAGTTATTCTGTATATAAAATACCTAAATGTTATAAGAAACAGAATAAGCAACTAAAATGCTACAAGAATAAGCTTTTATTTAGGCAAAAAAGTTAAGTTCTATCCCTTGTACTGACCGTGGGTATGTGTCAGCCTGTAAAATCTGATTTTTGTACTGAAAATGTCCCACTTTGGCCATTTGAAAAGGTGGTAACCCTAATACTGATTGGACTGAGTAATATATTCCTGTACTTTCTCATAAATGCTGGAGTTGCGAGGTGGATTATATTGGCAACTGGGAGCATATCTTTTCGGAATGTACTAGGGTCTCCAAGAGATCTTTACGATGAGCATAATTGCCTTTCTCCTTAACTGGAGTCCAAACATCAACATGGTAAGGCACAAAAATAAGTTGGCTTGCTTGATATTACTATTACATGTTTCATGAGTTGGAATAGTAAGGTTCCTCCCAGTATGGAGATGGCAATCATCAAACCAAGCAGGCCCAACTTTCAGCACCTTCTCCTCTCATATCGTTATGAGTATGATACAAGACCTGTTAATTGAAAAGGGGGACACTGTCTATTACTCTACAAAGGTTATCTTAAACCAACCATCCTACCAAAGCTAACACTACAACAGATACAAACTCTAATTGAGTCATCCCAAAATTCAACATCAAGAAAAACAAATCCTTACTTTAGCAGCATATCTTTCTCCTCCATGTTTCTAAATTCAAATCCTTAATCTCTGAAATAATCTCAATCAGTAACCTCAATGATAAAGGAGCCCACAGAAATAATAAACATCTGGTTGCCTATGGACTTTCAATAATTTAACTTCTTAAATCTCCTCTCAAATGACATTTCTGAATTTCTAACTAACAAGGACTTCTTACAGCCAATCACAGACTCCAACTGTCCAAACCTGCAATCCAACAAACACTCAAATCTTGATCTGTTAATCACTAGTGAACCATCAACTATCTCAAATATTTCCATTCTTCACCCTACCTTCAGTGATCACTCACCAGTCACCTTTCAGATCATAAATCTGTCACCCCGCAAACTCGTCTCCTTCGGACTCTAATCCACACAAAATATCACCAAACTGAAAAAAATGCTTCTGACAGCGTTTAACTTATCTACCATACTGAACATTCCATAACATAGCAGCTACAACCCTAACCCAAATACTTCTCCAACTCCAGAACAAATTATTCTCCATAGTACAATGCATTTTTAAACAAAAACAAACCCCATGGCTCATCAAAGAGATTAAATCTTTTCTCAAGTTAAGGAATGAAGCCTGGCAAATATGGAAAAAAACTTCACTGTTTGATAACTGTGCTACCTTTAACAAAATCCAGAACTTCACTTAACAATCCAAATCATCTCAAAACTAAGCAACTTTCCTTCTT
Organism: Protopterus annectens; assembly: GCF_019279795.1. NCBI lineage: Eukaryota > Metazoa > Chordata > Ceratodontiformes > Protopteridae > Protopterus > Protopterus annectens. Next base: position 476,915,541 of record NC_056727.1, read on the forward strand.
GAATTAACAGAAACACTTCTGGCATTAGGTCAGTCTGCTCACTTGAAACAAATCCTCTAACAACAGCTAACAACAAATCCTCTCTAAACCTAATCCAGATTAATTAAGGACCTCTCCCTTGCTGTGATTTTTTCGGAGAATATAGCCACCCTAATGAAGCTATACACAGCATGTCCACTTTTCTGTCCACTCTCTTAGTGTACTTCCCATAATCTCTCCTTCTACTTCAAACAATCTCACATAAAAAAGTCAGTAACCTACTTGAAATTATACTCACAGACTCCCTACTGCAGGGAATTTTTAATCCATCTTCTTCAACACATCTTTAACCTTTGCCTGATACAAAATGTAATGTCAACATCTGGAAAACAGGACTCATTACCCCCTGCCCAAACAATCTAAATCTCAAAATACCTCTCACTTTTATCCTATTTCTTTCCTATCCACTCTTGGCAAGGTGCTAATAAAAATGTATGTCCAACTCACTAGCTACATTCACCAATAATACTCTAAAACAGCATGGACTCTTGACAGGTCTTGGTACAATGATGGCACTTTGGTGCTTAACATAACATTCTTCTTAACATGGAGAAAGGTAATATGACTTGAGCAATATTATTTGACCTCACAAAGGTGTTTGATCTAATCAACCACCAGCTCACTCTCCTCACTCCCTTTTTCTCTCTCTTTCTCTTCAGAACATTGACATTAATAACACATCATCACCTGGTTGCAAGAGTTCTTGCCAAACATATTCTTCAAAGGTAAAGTAAGCTTGTCCTTCTCTCAGCCCCCACCTCTTTCAGTGGGAGTACCCCAGGGTTCTATCCTAACTCCTTTTCCTATGTTTCCATTAACAAACTACCTAATGACCTTCCTTTCTTACAACCCTTCCTCTATACCGGTGGCATGGTAATCTTTAGATCCAGCCATGCTCCAACCAAAACTCAACTGGAAAAAGACCTTAACTCCCTCGATTCCTGGCTCATTAACTATAGACTAATACTTGAACCCACAAAAGCAATAATCATGCAATTTTGCACCACCCAATAATGTAACAAATCACCAAAGTCACTCAGTGTCACTATCCTTTGTGGCACACTAATGGAAACAACAAACTCCTTCAAATACCCTGGTTTCTGGCTAGACCTGTCACTTAAATTCCATACCCATACTGAGAAATCAAGGGAAAAAAAATAACTCACTTCCTTTCTGGACCAGGAAAATCTCACCCTACCTCTCCAACCCAACCATGGTGGGGGTCTATATTAGAACATCGAAGTTTCAAAACTTCGAATGTTCTAATATCAAACCCTATTCAGTGAAAGCTGAAAATATCAAAGCAACAGAAAACCGAATTTTTTCCTAGGGAAAGAATTTGGTTGTCCGTTTCTGTTGCTTCAGTATTTTCAGCACTGTGGTGGAAAGTTATGGGTCAGGTTCAGGTAAGTGTGTGATTGAGTGTGGGTTAGGGTAGTTAGGGTTAGGGTGTGGGTTAGGTATGTATGCGATTGTGTGGACGTGAGGGTTAGGGCAGGTTAGGTGAGTTAGGGTTATGGTGCGGGTTAGGTATGTGTGCGATTGTGTGGACATGAGGGTTAGGGTGGGTTAGGTGAGTTAGGGTTAGGGCGCAGATCAAGTAAGTATGCGATTGTCTGGATGTGAGGGTTAGGGCAAGATAGGTGAGTTAGGGTGAGTGTGCGATAGTGACAGAACTTAGGGTTAGGGTTTTGGTTAAGGTAAGTGGATAGTTAGTGGTGTGTGCATAGTTTAGTGTAGGGTTAGGTGTAAGATGTTAGGTGTATGTGTGTGGATTGCTGTTTGTTTGTTGTGCTTGTGTTGTGTGAATGTGTTAGGAAAAAAATTGCTGTTCTGTATGTTCGATGTTTTCAGCTTTCACTGAATAGGGTTCGATATTAGAACATTCGAAGTTTTGAAACTTCGATGTTCTAATATAGACCCCCATGGTGGCTATAGGCAAAGAAGTCTTTTGGTCCTAATTAATATGGAGTACACAGAATAGCCCCAGCCTCTAAGAAAAACGTCCTCCACACTACTGACTATCAAAAACAAAATCTGTCACTTCATGACCAATTCATCGCATCACTGCCTCATCCTCTAAAATGTCAAATGGCTGCCAGTGCAAATAGACTTACTTCTAGGTGCTGTCATCTTCAAACTACTCCAGCCTCACTCATTCCCAGTCCTAGCTGCTAAATGTTATTCCAAACACACACTTTACAACCTCTGATGCCTCTCCACCACCCACAAATCAGGCTACACTGCACTAACCACTCTTTCTTCCTAAACTATGGGAATCTCTCCCATATACCTAAAGGAACTACAATCCCTATTCCTCACCTTCAGAGCTGAACTGAAACACTTCCACTACAACAAGCCAAACGTATTTGACACACAGTAGGCCATATCATTTATGGTCCTCTCAGCCTCAAGCCTTACTCTCTTTCCCTCAACTACTAACACCTCTTAACTTCATCACTCCCACCATTTCTTGCCGACTGGCATTACCCCACAGCATTTCTACCATGATATAAACCTAAAATACAACTATGTAAAACTGTAAAATGTACATTTCTCTTATAATTGTTGTTTTATCTATTAATTGCTACTCTACAGTACAGTGTTTATTATATATAATTACTTTTGCTTTTTTTCTTTTTTTTTTCTTTTGAGTTATTTCACCCAGGCAGTACCAGGCAGTTCCTGCAAATGGTTAGTTGTGATCAGTGTAATATCATGGTAAACAAATGTAAAGTAACTAAATAAAAAATAAAAGTAACAGAACACATGCAAGAAATTAGAAACTTTGAGTTAAAATCCATGCAGAGATTAAGGGATAGGAAAAATGAAGAGAAATAGCAAATATTGGACCAACTCCAGCTGGATTAAGTACCAGAGCCATGCACCTTGTGGAATTCTATATATAAACAACAGGTAGAATAATACATGGACCACTGTGATCCTACATGGTAATTTGTCATTGCATCATTGTAGAGTATCAAATGTTGTTAAAGAACATCAGGCATTAGTAAATGGTGGAGTATTCAATGTTTTTGTTTCTTTGCATTTTATGTGACTATAAACTTTAATAAAGCAATGCTTCTTGGAAAAAAAGCAAGGATCAGGCAATATCAAAGTGGGACTGCTCGATCTGTATAACAAATTGCCAGACATTGAGGACTCCCTGCCTTTGGAGTACATTTGTGTTTGTATTATTAGTAAAACTTGGTTTAAAAGTACAGAAAGCACTCCTTCTATACCAAGTTTTTGCACCTGCCACTCCTTTAGACCCAATGGAAACTGCAGAGAAGCATCCATATTTGTTGAATACCACAATACTTCAAGGGAGATTCCTAGAGACCCACAAACTGAACTTATTAAGATACAAATCACTTTAAAACTAAATATCAGATCATAACATGTTATAGGACCCCTCAATGACCCCATCCCCCATAAATCCATGCTTGATTCCTAAATATACATTAGATAAATGTCAAATACACAGAAACTCCATCACTGTAGGAGTCTTTAAGTACCCTTCAACAAACTGGGAGGCAAATGTAGGCTATGTCAAAAAAAATTCCTTCAGTTCATAAAGAAGAACTCCTAGGCCAAATAGTCAAACAACCCACTACAGGACAAAACATTCTTGCCTTGATCCTTACAAATATAGTATTTGCATGCGATATCCCAATGGAGCACCCTTCCCTACTTAAGTTTAACAACAAATTGGTGACCTTATCTTTCAAAGTCCCCAAACCAACAAATGCAGATAACACAGTATTCAAAGTCTTCAAATGTTCTAGACTCCTACAACTCTGTGATGAAGTCTCAAAAGTTCAGGTAGAACTGTAACCACCAAAATGCTACCACACACAGTAGTTATGCAAACAAACTCTGTACTTATCTAGAAATTTGTATTGCGCCAACAGTCCCTGCAAGAACTAAACAAAACAGAAAGTTTAAGAAATAACCAGCCTCGTTGTCCACATACATAAATAAATAATAGAATAAAAGGAAAAAGCTTACTAGAATACGCATCAAAACTGAAGATCCACAAGTTATAGTCAACATCAAAAAAGTTATCTAAAGTATTGAAAAATACCATCAGGAAAACAAAAGTATCCTTTGAACTTAGGTTGGCATGGGAAGCAAAGGATAATTACAAATCCTTCTTTAATTAAATCAGGAAGTTAAGAAATAATACCCAGCATTGTTCTGAGCTTATTCAGAATGGTAGTACCTATTTGGCTCCAGTGGACATCACAAATATATTAGTAAGCAAATTCATTGTGGGTTTCACCCATGAGACATTTATATAAATCCAAATATGCCTAAGGAGCTCAAACCTCGTATTGTCACTAAAGAATACTTACTAAAGGTACTTTCCAAAAGAAAAAGTACATCTTCTATGAGACCTGATATCATTTCCGGCTACCTACTGAACAGCACTAAACATACACTGGTGGACCACCTCCGATAGTTTTGTTTGGTTATATTCTTATCCTTCTTTGTGGAAGTCAGCAGGTGGTTTTCTCCAAGTCTGCAGCCATTCACCCTAAGATTAGCCATTGACTTTGTCCCCAGCATATGATACATAGCAGTGTCGATGCCACTTCATAAGGCTGGCCCCACCATGGACCCCAGGAATTAAAGACCCTTCAGCCTGATAAGCTTCATCTGCAAGACCATGGGACAGGTCATAACTAACACAATAAATTACAATATTAAAAATCTTATATGTCTTTATCCCAATTAGTTTGGCTATGTTGAGTAGAGCCTATGTAATGAATCCAGTAAACTTATTTCAGAGGGCAATACCTGCCAAGGACAGGCATCATGCTGTCCATACAGCATATCTTGAACTTGTCAAAGCAATTGATACCATTCCACATGTTAACATAATTAACAATCTAAATGTACTCCAAACTGATCCCTGTATAGTTAGATGGGTAGCAAAATGGCTTAAGGATAAAACTCATGCAGTGGGGGTGGCAGGTGCATCCTCAGAGAAGGACCTCTGCAAGTCAGCATATAATCATCTGATCTCCATTTCCAAAATGGGGCTCTCTGGCTAAGCAAGTTTGCTGATGATTGTAAACTGGTTGCAATACTGAAATCCGTTTCTGACATGCAGAAGCTACAACTTGAGCTTACACATGTTAATAGCTAGAGTGTAGAAAATGGGCTACAATTAAATACTAAAAATTGCAGTATTGTTCTACTTGGTTAACAGTCCCTACACCCATCTCATAGTATAGACATCATCCCATTCCAAAATACAGATGTGTGTGGGAAGAAGATTCCATCTCTTTTGATCACCATGTTGTAACTGGTTAGGAAATCTTGGTACAGCTGATCACAAAGGACATCTCCTCTAAATCAAAAGATGTCCTTATCCCTCTATATTCCACAAGGATTAGGCCCATCACCATCATCATATCCAATGTTCCATTTGGGATATATCTTATTAGTTATATATAGCAGTTGGGGAGACCCTAAAGGTTCCTAAAAAGGATCATGGGCGTAAAAGACCTGAGATACCAGCAGAGGCTGAAGGCTTTTATCCTGTATTCAGTGTCCTATAGAGTCCTTAGGAGTGATCTGTGTCTTGTCATCTGGATGGTAAGGATCTAGCAGTCCAACACCTCTTATCTCTCTACAAATCACAGTCCAAACAACACTAGATCCTGAGATATGAACCTGTTTCAGGAAATAAATCGAGGTGGAGAGACAGATTCATCTCGCAGTGACTATCCCTTCTCTGAATCATTCAGATCAAGCAAAGTAATTCACTATCTTCCTTTAAAAATGAGTTAGACAAGGTATTCACATGCCTATCCTATCAAGTTTGGGGAAAAAACAGACAAGGTGTAAGCAAAGATAATAACAAGGCATAAATTGCCACATGGCTCATTCACCTTGTATTTTCTATGATTCAAAGATTCTAATTATATTGGCTTGTGCAAAGTAGGATAACCACTTGATGTATGGATAGCAGAATAGGAGACAGTATCAAACCATGATAAAAATGTGCTTTACCATTCTTGCTGTGGTTGTCTTTCAAGGCTCTTGTTTCCATTATATTCTACTTCTATTCCCTATTGTAATTAACAGCACTCCTCATAGCTTCGTTGTCATTCATTATCATTCCTTATTCAGCCTTCCTACCCCCACTATACAAACATGATGTAGCAGAGCTTTTTCTATTAATGCATTAAGGCTCTGTAAACCATGCTTTAAAATTGTTGTATGATTATTTTACATTTGCATTTTATTTATGTTTTATGACTGGATGCTTCTTTTCAGTTTTGGTCTCCTATATTTTATGGGGAATTATTTATATCACATGTGCCTCTCCTACAAATATTTGAATATCTCACATTTCCTATAAATTTATGCAAGATAATATAAATGATGATCTCAAAATTATCACAGTTCTGCACAAGGACTGTAGCCAAATGCACTCTTTGTGTTACTACTGAGTTCATTTTTTATGAGCCTCTTTCCAAAACATGGCTTATGAAAGCAAAAATATATCTACAAGTATCTAATACCTGCAACAGAGATTGTACATAACTTGCCTAGAGATAGAATGTCTCATTTAAAAACACTTTTTTTTCTGTTAAGAAGCAACAACTAAAAAAATTATGCCTTTATTTATTTTTAAGGCATAATACACATAGACATGAATATATTTGATAGAGAGTGTTAAGGGATGGGAGGTTGGCATAATGGTTAAGGTGCTTACCTTAAAGACACAATAGGCAGGGTTTGATTCTGTCATGCAGTAACTGGCTATGCTTAAAATAGCCCACAAGGGCAGTCAGCCTGGCACTAAACTATGAACCTATGAGCAACAGTACAAAGTTGTGAGTACAGAACTGAATGTTCTTGTTATATCCCTGCTTGGTTTAAGTTACGTTTACTACTATACATAATAAAGCTAAAGCTAATTGTGGAAGTCCATCATTTATAGTAAAATAATTGACTTCTGCATATGCAAAGATGACAGACCAAAGCTTAAGAGCATGTAAATGCAGACTCACTGTCTTCTGAATCAATGCCATTTATGTTTCAGGCAATATGCTATGTTGTTTTAGCAATTGTAGGTCACTGTACAAGGCTGCTGAGTGCTTGCTGTAGTCTTAACTTTTGTCTTGTATACTTCTTTCTTTATTTTCAAATTTAGCAAGCAAAATCTCATCTTTCTCCACAATCTTGGATTTCCAGGGATGACCCTCTTTTTATTCTATAATGTTGCTCTCTCTCCATCATATTACTTTTTTCAGAATTTTGCTTTCGCAGTGGCATAAGTTGTTATACTGTGAAAAAGAAAACATTTTTCCAAGTGCACAGTACTTATAAAGCAATACAAAGCAATGTTGACAAAGCATTTATTTTTACAGTTACTGAATAAAGGTAGTCTATGTTGTTTCTTATTTTTCAGCTCACATGCACTGATAAACTGCTTCATTTTAGCAATCTTATTGATCAGTACCAGTATTTAAAATATGACCCTGATTTATAAACTTTTCTGATTTATTTTGTTATTTTCTTAATTCTTAAAAGAAAAAAAAAAAAAAAAGTTGAGAACTATGCCTGTTTTGGAAATGTCTGTATAGTGGAATGTCCATCTATTAAGTGAAAATTGCGAAAAAAAATACCCTTACTGGAAGTAATTACCCCCACAGTCGGAAGGATAAACCACCAACCTTTATGTACTGTTAGTATCATAACTGAACCTCTGTAAAGAATAGGAAAGAGGGACCTTTCTCTGTGCTTATTATACCTACACTCAAACCCTTATTTGTCTATCTTGACTATGCCTGTCCTACACTTCCTTATTTCACTTGGAAATCCAGTTACCTTTATTTAGTTATATCTGTTACCTTTCCTTCCCCTTTTACATCCTTTCTTTAAGCATAACACTCTATTGCCTTTTACTACATAACTCTAGAAAATATTCTTACCTTCCCTAAGCTTGTAGAACATAGTTGTACTGTATGACTGATTGCCTCCAGACTCTAGCTGTAACCCTCTCTGTTCGCCCTGCGGGCTCACTCCGCTCCCCTACACTACCCCCAATTCCCACCCCCAGTGCCCTTAACCTTATACCTCACATACCACACCCCCTCCCTCATCACACAAATCATACTCAGCAATCAATTTACTAATACTTCCACACCCATCCTGTTATTCCACTACCTCCATAAACTGTCTCTATAGTAACTCACCACACCCTTCTTCCTTAACCACTATCTTTGTCACCTTCCCCTTTACTCTGTTCTCTTTCATTATTCCCCTTGCTTGTTACATTCTACTCAATTTCCTAGAACCTCTTACATTAAATCTCCAAAAATGACTCTAACTGTAAAATCAAAATTTACTAAAATCCTACTCTTAAGCATAAGTTCAACTATCCTGACCTATGCCTACATACTCACCTCATTTGAAAAAACATACTATAACCACTTTAACTACTCCCATAAACAGACAACAATTCTGTCTTCCCTAAAAGTAAACTTAACATTACCTCAACTTCCAGCTACCTACTACCTAAATACCATAGACTCTCCCACATTAAATACCATACAGCTACTATAACAAGAGTGAAATATCTAACAATCATTATTAATAACCCCACATCAAGACTTTGTAAGCCTACCTTAAAAGATGGTGACATACACCCCAACCCTGGCCCTACAAATCCACCTACCCTGATAACCCAGCCCAAACTCCCCAACTCTTTGCTAATAGGACATCTAAATATCCGAAGTGTTAATAACAAAGTAACCCAACTTCATGCCCTTCTAGATACCCATAGCTCTGACATCCTCTGTCTAACAGAAACATGGTTAAAGCCAAAGACCAAAGACAATGAAATCATTCCCCAAGGATACAATATACTAAGACTAGACCGTATAAAAAGTAAGGGTGGTGGAGTTGCAGTCTTATTCAAAGAGGGACTTCAAATCTCCACCTTACCATTTGACCCACCACAAGATAGTAAAGCTGAAGTACTTGTCACTAAATTTCAAATAAACCATAACAAATCTTTATATATTATCTGTATCTACCTTCCACCTGGTAATAATATTAGCACCATAGAAAACATCCTAAGCTGGGTGTCCTCTACATACCCCCAAGAAACTATTATACTTGGTGATTTTAATACTGATTGGAAAACTGTCAAAGCTGATAATCCCTCCTCCCATATCAACCTTCATGGATTCAGTCAAACTATCATAACCTCTACCAGAATCAACAAACCAAATAAAAAAGAGAGCATCCTAGACTGGATTCTTATAAATAGACAAAAACAAATTTACAACACAGGAACTCTACCAGATGATGTTAGCGATCATACTTTAACCTATATCCTTAGGCATAAAAAATGATATCTCTAATCCCCCCATCTATAGAAACATATGTACCAATAAACACTTCAACCCAACATTATTCCAAAATGAACTAAGTGCTTGTAACTGGAACCCTCTAAACACTCTACCACTTCAAGAAGCTGTTGACTATCTAAACTCCAATTTCCTATCTATCCTTGACAGGCATGCACCCAAAAGGACCATTAGAATGAAAGCCAAACCAGCCCCCTGGCTTACTAATGAAACCAAACAAAAGATCTTACTTAGAAATAAAATCTGGGCAAAGTGGTGAGCCAACAAAAATATTTCTGATCAACAACTTTTTAAGCAACTGAGAAATACTACAAAAAAGGCAATACTCACAGACAAAAAGAACTACTACTGTAAAATACAGCAAAATCACCAAAATAACCCCCAGAAGTTTTGGTCTAGTGTATATAAACTCCTTTCCCCAGGGCACTCCCATACACCTGTCCCACTTCAGGCAGACCCTAACAGCCCCCACCAAACAGCCAATGCCTTCAACTCCTTCTTTAGAGAAACCATACAAACACTAGCTAGCCAACTTACTCCAGACAGCTTAAACCTTGCCATGTCCATACCTAGTACTCTACCAGTATTCTCTATTCAACCAATATCTACCACTTTCATCCACAAACTCATCCAAAAACTTAGGCCTTGTACCCCTTCTGCTGACCAGTTACCTTCTGAATACCTCCAAAAAGCAGCCAAAGTAATTTCCTATCCTATATCCATCCTCATAAACAGAACCATTAAGGAAGGTTACATTCCAAACATCTGGAAAATCTCCCATATCATTCCCCTTCACAAAGGTGGCAACTCAAATGACTACTCAAACTATCGACCAATAGCACTCTTATCACCCTTAGCAAAAATCATGGAAAAATGCGTTCATCATCAACTTTTAAACCATTTAACACAAAATAACATAATAGCTAAATGTCAGCATGGTTTTAGGCCATCTCATAGTACCACAACTGCTCTGTTATCCTTTACAGATGTTATAAATAGAAATCGTAATAACAACAACCTCTCATCTGCACTCTTTATTGACCTCTCCAAAGCTTTTGACATGGGTAACCATGCACTTCTGATCAACATTCTTGAATCCTTCTCTCTTGACTCTTTAGCTATTAAATGGTTCAGGTCCTACCTAACCAATAGGTTCTCTGGACAAACAATATATCATCCCTTCTACCTGTTACACTGGGAGTCCCTCAGGGCTCCATTCTAGGCCCACTTCTTTTTTCTCTTTTTATTAACGACCTGCATGTAGCAATCCCACAGGCCACCTGCATTCAATATGCAGATGATTCAACATTAATTTGCTCAGCAACCTCACCATCTGCACTACATTCCCTGACTCAGAATGTATTTAACACAGTAGAAACATTGTCCACAAAATGTTGTCTCCTTCTTAATGCGAAAAAAACCAAGCTCCTTCTCTTTACACCCTCTAATAAGTCTACCTCAATTGATTTCTCTGTCATTTCTAATAATAGCACAATAATACACCCTGACTCTACAACTAAACTGTTAGGAATTACTATTGATAACAACCTTACATTTGATAGTCACATAAATAACACCATTAAAAATGTCAACAGGAAAATTGGCTCCTTATATTGAATCAAAACTTTCTTAACTCCAACAGCTAAAACCAAAATTGCTCATTCCCATTTAATTTCTGCTCTTCTTTATGTCTCTCCCATATACACCAACCTCAAAAAGAATAACCTTGTCAAATTACAGCATGCCTATAACAGCATCGCCAGATTTGCCACTGGTAACCCCTTTCGAACTCACCACTGTCTAAATCTAAAGCAGCTGGGCTGGCTTGAACTTCAAAACCTTCTGAAAATCTCCCAACTAACCATGACCCACAAGATATTTTATCAACCTAATAGCACTCCTATACTATCCAATCTCATAATCCCTTATAAAAACCTAAACTCACTGCGCTCCTCTAACAAACTTCTAGCTAGCATAACCAAAACTAATAACTTGGCTGGAGATTCCCTGTTTTCTAACACAGTGGGAAAAGACTGGAACCTCCTTCCAAATGAACTAACAACACTTTCTTCTTTGCCTCTCTTTAAACAAAGACTAAAAACATACTTTAAAACTCACTGGTTATGTCCATGTTGTAAACCTGACTAACCTTTCCCTCTACTAAGGTTACTTCTACACCCTACCAATTTTTCACACATATTTCTTTAATTTCTATGATGAAGAACTGAACTGCTGACCACAATGAAACAATTTGGTAGATTCCATCCTGCTTATTGTTAGTACAACCTAGTATATAATAACACTATGTCACTTTTATTGTGTAATAGAATTCATCTCACCATTCTTAATGATTTCTATACTAGTGTAAATATCTTTTTTGATCACTTTTTTATTATTATTACTGATTTTTGTATACTTATTTGAACTACTTTCATTTACGATGTTTCAACTATGTGTACCATCCTTGTTGTTGTATTTTAAGTAATGATCTAACTATTAATGTTGGAGCTTTTCTCCCCGGGCCTCTACTGAAAATGGAAATATATCCAGCTAGACTAGCCCGGTCAACAAATGTAAAATAAATTAAATAAATAAATAAATTGGGTTAAATTAATTGCATTTTACTTGTTGTATATTTTGACCATAAATGCCTGCTGCTTATAAATCATCATCATCATCATCATCAAACCCCTTTTTTTCCAATTTTCTAGATGGGGTCGCAGTGTCATGTTAACTGTCGCCATCATTCTTGATTCAGTGTCACTCTTCTGCCCTCTTTGATGGTGATACCTAACTGTGGCAGGTCTTCTCTCATGCAATCTGTCTATCTCTGTACTGGACGCCGTTGCTCCTCTTGCCTTTTTCCTGTCTCTTCCAAATCTTCTCCACCAGGTTGTCTTCTTCTTTGATGCACATGTGCCCAGACCACCACAATCTGTTCTCTTTGATCTTCTCTGCAATTGGATCTACTTTGGCTTCTGCTCTGATGTCCTCATTCCTTTGTCTGTTCCATAATGTGTGTAGAAAGAATTGAGACGTCAAGCTCTATTTCTCAGTATTATCTCATATGAAACCATTGTGAAAATATAACCAAAAAGACAAATACAGATTACCTAATCCAAAACAAACCTCACTGTTGAGCAGTCCTTCAATGTTTTTGCACAAATTTACAAATTTTCATGGCTAGACCAAATATCATTAATTTAGTACCTTGAAGTCGAATAACCAAAAGGCATATTTTCCATTATATGTAGGTAAAGATTTTGCCCAGTATTTTCAAGTCTAAGTTGAAACACCAACATTTCTATATAGTTCAATGAAAAGCCACTCACAGAACTTTTTAAGTGGATTATTTATTTTCCTTTCAAAGAGTAACTGTAAAAGCTGTCAGTCAGAGGCTTACTTGTATAATCAGTTATGGACAACCAGGATCAGTCAGCCTTTACCTTTAACTTCTACACACATCAAACCGGCATGAAATCTCTAAATAAACACATATAACCCATGAACATGAACAGGAACACCACTGCTGGACACAAAACCTTTATTAACATGTTCTTGTACCTCGGCTTCTTGCCTTCTGCTGGAACATTTTAACATCACAATTGTGTCCCTATATATACACACCTCTTTTTCCAATTAATTAATAAATCACTTAACAAGTTAACAATTATGGTACTACTGAATCAGTACTTAAAGTGAACTGTAATTTAAATAAACATTAACTTTCCTTTTACATTTGATAGCACCAAGTATTCAAACAAATATAAATACATAGTACCAATACACTTTTGATACATTTTCAATATACATTTTATGAATACATCCTTAAATGCATCTTTTTTGTTCTTTTGTTTGTAAATATATGTTTTTTAATTAAAAAACTGCATTAAATCAATAACTGTACATTGCATTAAATACATCAGTTATCCCCCTTGCTATCTAACTGTAATAAAATACTCTATTATATGATGTAATACAATGACCTTAAATTTCCTTAATTTCAATTATTATTTTAAATACACATTTATATAAAAAAACTCATATCCCAATGCATACAATTGTTGCATTAAAGTCAGTATCCAAGCAACTTGTGACATATTTTATCAACATCTTTAAATAAATTATTATTACTTAATAATTAGCAATTTTCTATATTGCTTTGGATACACACGAAAAAAATGTCAAAAAATACAATGAAACAGTATTTTATATAAAATATGAAATACCTATTGCACTTTACCCTCCTTGCTTTAAATGCTCAAATTATTTTCCAAATTCATTCCATTGGGATGTAAAGTATGGAAATTAATGATCATTCTGCTCTCGTCTGTTTAATTGTTTTTTAAAATTTCCCCTATTATTAGTTGGTCATGCTATGATACTAAAAAATAAAGTCCTGTCTGACCCTTGATGCTTGGACATAAAATGCATGGCAACAGGACTTTCTAACTTCTGCCTTCTCACATCACCCAAGTGTTCCAAAATTCAGACTTTGGTCTTTCTGGTAGTTTGACCAACATACCAGGAAATGGGATTACAGTCACACCCTAGAATATATATCACACCACAGCTGTTACAATTGTAAAATTCATTGGCCCTATAGAATTTTCCATTGATCCTACTACCATGTAAATTCTTTACCTGATTACATACTGAACAGTTTCCACAACTGTAGGCACCAACAGTTCTACTCATCGCATCCTGGCATATTGGCTTAAAGCCTTTCCGATTCAACAATTCTTTTAAATTATTGTACCTACCATAAGAAAACACAATATATGTTTGGGAAACAAAGAGCCAATAAAATTGTCTTCACTAACAATTTCCCATGCTTGCCTCACTATCTTCTCCAAAATAGGAGAAAACCTCGGAGAATATCTTGTAACAAATTTTTTTTCTTCTTCTCCTCCATATTTTCTATACATGGTTTCTCTTTCATTACAATTTCTACCTGACCCTGTACGATCCTCACCTATTCCCATAATTTTGTTCCTTGCCTTTCGTAATATTCTATCATCATACCCATTGTTCCTTAGTCTGTTTTGTACCTCATTTAAACACACTTCCTTTAAACTAACTTCAGAGGTATTCATGAAGATTCTTTTGAATTCTCCATATGGCAATGACTCAGTAAGATGAGGGGTTGCATACTGGTCGATAGTAGAAAATTGTTAACAGCTGTGAGTTTCCTATTTGGCTTGTGCTGTACCCTCATTTCACTATTCACATAAGAAATTACATCCAGAAATGAAATGCTGTGTCTATCAGTACCCCAAGTAATTTTCAATCCATGTGGGTTACTATTCAAAGCTTCCATGAATTCCACAAATTCAGATTGATCACCCTTACAAATGAATAGCAAATCATCTATATATCTTTTATAATAAACTACATTTTTTATGAAATAATCTTTTGACACCATAAACTGACTTTCATACGATGGAGCGAAGGCCCCTACCATCGCCGTTCCCCTCTTTTGTAAGAAAAGCTCATTCATCCATTTAAAATACTTATGACTTAAACAAAATTCAAAGAGGGTCAGCAAAAATGTAGAATGTGGTCCTTCCCCCAGTTTCCTAGCCACTGCCTCCATGCCCCATCTTCTGTCAATGTTAGAATATAAAGTATTAACATCCACTGTTCCCCAAAAATAATTCTTTCCATTCAAAATTTGCCAAATCTTGACA
The DNA here is from genome assembly GCF_019279795.1 of Protopterus annectens. Taxonomy (NCBI): domain Eukaryota; kingdom Metazoa; phylum Chordata; order Ceratodontiformes; family Protopteridae; genus Protopterus; species Protopterus annectens. The sequence goes on from NC_056727.1 coordinate 476,930,668, forward strand.
TATTTGCTGGGTATTTTTAACATGGGAAGATATGGCAGTCAAATATTTTTTAAAGTGAAAGTCCAAAAATAATTCACATTCTCCAAAACAGATTCTATTCCCGAAATAATGGGTTGACCCAGAGGTTTGAACAAATCTTTATGTATCTTGGGAATAGCATACATTAACGGATGTTTTGGTGTACTGACAACCAATTTTTAACATCTTTATTTTTCAAAAAGCCAAATTGTTCTCCGTGTTCCAAAATATCATGAAGCTCTATTGAAAATCTTTACAAAGGCTTACATTGTAACTTAACATAATATCCTTCTTCAGATAATATTTTTGAAACCATTTATCATATTGAGCCATGCACATCAACACCCAATTACCTCCTTTATCAGCTGCTTTGTATGCTATCCTATCCAAATTTGACCTTAATTCCTGCAATGCCTGCCATTCCTCTTTTTTAAGATTGTAAGAACAGAATGTCTTTATGAAATTGCCATAGCAATTTTCAGCTTTTTTACATACTAAACTTTCAAACACGTTGATAACTTGACTAGTTCTAGGGGGCATGAAATTATTATCAGAAGTCAGTTTAGGCATTTCCAAACATCCATATCCAGTAAAAAAATGGTTCAGATGAAACATTAAATTCAGCATGATCATCCTGGTTCCTATCGCCAAAACCCACACATAATTGAAACATTTCATTTTCATAATTACTTAAATTCAATAATTAATCTTCTTCTAAATATTCATTAGCATTCTCTTTGTTAGTGAAAACCACGTCCTGCCTAGTTTGAAAAAACACTCTTAAATGTAATTTACAGCAAAATGTCTTAACAACTATGATTATATCTGCAGGGGATGGAGTTCAGGTTGGAACAAACTTTGCCCCTCTAAGTAATACTTTTTCAGTGACATCAGAAATGTTAACATCAGTTAACAATTTTCAATGCATTATTTTCATCTTGAATGCCATAACCCCCTGCACATTTCAAAAATTGAACAAACACCCTCTTGAATAACGCTAAGATTATTAATATTATTTACATAGGGTTGTGAGAATCAAGAAAATTACTTGATAGTCCATCACATACATCTTGATTAGAAACAGTCTTACTTCTTTCTGTTTCTTCTATTATTTCTTCCTCTTGCCCGCTTCGATTTGGCTTGCTGTTCAGCTTGTCCTTGCCCTTCCATCACATTTGTTGAATGTAGGGAATCTTCAGAATTCACTTCTTCAAACGAAACTTTTTCTGCCTGAATATTGCTCGCCTGAAGAAACCGACGAGTCATGGACTTCAGATGTGGTCTGTTTGCTCTTTCTATAATTATTAGCACGTCCCCTACATGAACGAGTGTAGATCAAACCATTTTCAAAATCCTTTATATCCCTGTTTATTTTTTTCTTTTTGCATTCAGTAACATTGCTTTCTGCTTTTTGTACATTTGAATTAATCTCATCAAAAAACTGCTTGTACATTTGAGGGGGATTTCACTTAGCAATGCATCCTGTAACATCCTGTGTATTTCATATTTTATATAAAAATACTGTTTCGTTGTATTTTTTGACATTTTTTCCTGTGTATCCAAAGCAATATAGAAAACTGATAATTATTAAGTAATAATTTATTTAAAGATGTTGATAAAATATGTCACAAGTTGCTTGGATACTGACGTTAATGTAACAATTGTATGCATTGGGATATGAGTTTTTTTATATAAATGTATATTTAAAAATAATAATTGAAACAAGAAGGAAATTTAACGTCATTGTATTACATCATATAACGGAGTATTTTATCACAGTTAGATAGCAAGGGGATATAACTGATGTATTTAATGCAATGTACAGTTATTGATTTAATGCAGTTTTTTTAATTAAAAACAAATATACATACAAAAGAACAAAAAAAGATGCATTTAAGGATGTATTCATAAAATGTATATTGAAAATGTATCAGAAATGTATTGGTACTATGTATTTATATTTGCTTGAATACTTGGTGCTATCAAATGTAAAAGGAAGGTGCAATACTCTGAAAGTGCAATACTCTAAAAGTCTGTTAATATTTATTTAAAGTACAATGGTTTGGCACCAGCATGGGTAGGTTTACTACCAATATTTCTACAATGGTTTAGCTGCAGCATGTGTACATTTACTACCAATAGTCATACAATGGTTTGGCTGCAGCACGGTTAAGTATACTACCAATATTCATGCAATGGGTTGTCTGCATCACAGGCATGCTTACTACCAATATTCATACAATAGTTTGGCTGCATCATGTGCATGTTTACTACCAATATTCATACAATGGATTGGCTGCAGCATTGGTAAGTATACCACCAATATTCATACAATGGTTTGGCTGCAGCACTTAAAGTACTGATTCAGTAGTACTATAATTGTTAACTTGTTAAGTGATTAATTAATTAATTGGAAAAGGAGGTGTGTATATATAGGGACACAATTGTGATGTTAAAATATTTCAGCAGAAGGCAAAAAGCCGAGGTACCAGAACGTGTTAATAAAAGAAGTTTTGTGTCCAGCAGTGGTATTCCTGTTCATGTTCGTGTGTTATATGTGTTTATTTAGCCTTCACCTTTAATGCTTAAGGATGTATAATACCTTTGCCAACATTCCCATGTATCATATCATTAATATTTTCTTACAATCTGACTTATTTCTTGACTTTTAGAATTCTCATCCCTAAGACTGGTATCATCTACTCAAATTCCACTGACCTTCCTATGTTCTTACTCATCTCTCCAAAATCCTGGCAAAAGTTTTTCTTCTCGGCTTAAGAAGTACTTTGAAGGGTGTGATCTTCTGTCAGAAAAGTAGCATACATTCTGTGGGGACTACTGTTGTCTTCCCTTACTGACAAAACATTTTAAATCTATGGATTCTAGACCCCTAAGTGGAGTACTGTTTGTCAGTTTGGTGGAAATGTCTAATTGTGTTCCTCAGAAATGACTGATTTGTGAATTATAGGTTCACTCTGTGGATTCAAATGGTAATGCAATGGTTTCAAAGCTGTCCTATTAACGGAATATTCAGAATTAAAACTGGTGAAGCCTCATTCCAAGCCCTCCCTATTAAACCTGTAATCCTGGCTACTGCTTATCATATTTGTGTACCATTTTCATAAGTATTTCCTAGGCTGCCAAAAGTCAATATCGTGATATGCAGATGACCTAGCCTTATGGTACATAGATAACACTCATGGGACTGAAGAAGCAAACGTATCAAATGACCTAGACCTTTTCCTATAAAAGACTGAAGATCAACATTCAGAAAATGAAAGCTATGCTATTTATTTAGTATTTCTTCTCTGTGTTACTGGAGTGGTTTATTTACCCTTTTCAGCCACAACACAAGCTCAAAGAGCAGAAAATACATCCTTGTCTTTCAATCAACAATACTGTATACAAAATGAGTACATAGCAAAATTCAGAAAATAATAAGATTGAATGCAGATAGGATAACATTAAAAAATCCAGTCACAGTGCATTAAGAAAATAAAATACAAAATGCAAGCTACAATATGCATAAAATACATTGCAAGCATACATGTAATGATTAACTTTGATATACATGTGAACATGTAATGATTAACTTTGATATACATGTGAACATGTAATGATTAACTTTGATATACATGTGAAATGTTTACATATAAAATGCCACATTAAGAGGCTGGGAAAAGTTTATCAAATGCATTCTGTTGTTCATGATATAGGATGGTAAATTGCCTAACCATTGTCATGATAGCAGTTGCGGGTAGATTCAGTAAAGAGATTTTCTTTAAATGCTTTTTTGTTAAGTCCAGGCATCTTTCCTCCATTAGATCAGAATTTTCAGTAATTGCTCTCCTTGGAGTTATCATTGAATAGGACACTATTCTGATAGCTTGGGAATATGACTGACATGTCCATCACATATCATCTCATCAGAACTATAACCAAAATGAAATCTCTGTTTAAAAGAGTGTAACAAAACATTTGATTACCCTACCAAGGAACACTGCTGGATTATAACAGGGTTGATTCAGACTACTACCCAGGGCCCAAGGCTTTGGGCAGCCCATGGCCAGTCACTTTCAAGCTATATTACATGGCATGCTGTTTTTCATGGGAGGAGCCAATCTAACATGTTTGATATGAGTCTCCTTCTTCTGCCAGTACAAGTTAGCAGTCTCTCCAGCAGTCATTACTGCCCCACATGGCTAGATGTTAAAGTTAAAGCCTAAGCTGAATCACATTACTACAAGTTTGCACAAGCTTTTTGTGAAAAAATAAATCACTGCCCTGCTGGATGTGTGGGTGGGGTTAAGCATCTTGGACTTAGAAAGCATGCACTCTTCCTCATCAAATAAGTGAAAGCTGATTTTAGCAGCAATGCAGGGGAAAGTAAATGTCTCCTTGAATTGTTAGTCTCACACCATTTGTTGACATGATTCTTTGTGAGACATTTAAGATATTGCAGGCTTTTACTGTATTGCTTTATTGGGGACCATACCTTTCAACCTCTTACTTCAAGAATTCTATACAAAGCCTAAAATAAGGGGGGACAAAAGCTCAAAAATAGGGACAGATTTTAAAATATGTTTGACATCTATTTCTCAGAGGTACAGGCAAAGACAAAAGGCCTGTGGCCGACCAAGTTTGCCGACGACTGTAAGTTGGGTGCTGTCATTGACTCCCCAAATGATATTAACATACTGCAAGAGGGTCTCAGATGAATTACTGACTGGTGCCAAAGTCATGGCCTCAAGTCAAATGCAAAAAAATGTATCATCATACCATTCGGCACAAACATGACCCCTACTGATTACCACATCAATGGCTACCCCCTAAGCGCATAACCTGTGGTGAGAGACCTGGGCACTCAGGTTGATAACAACCTCACATTCGACCATCATGTAGTGGCAGTGGTCAGAAAAGCCTTTTACTTGGTTCATCTCATAAGTAAAGGGATTTCATCCAGAAAAAAGGAGGTTATTACCTCTCTATACTCCTCCCTCATTAGACCAATAATTGAGTATAACGCCCTGTTTGGGATGTACCTCTCCAAACATCTGCACCAACTGGAAAGGCCACTGAAATACCTCACAAAGAGAATCCATGGCCTCCAACACTTGTCCTATGTGGACAGGCTCATATCACTATCACTCTACTCGGTATCATACAGCTCGTACAGATTGCTCAGGGGTGATCTGTGTCTCGCCTACAAGGCAATCTTGGACCCTGGCCTACTACAGATGCTCCATATCCATAAGTCTAACTCCTTACATACTACCCGCTCAAAAGGCCTGAACCTAATACGTGACATTAACAAAACCTACTGGAGAGACAGGTTTGTCTCCCAGAGGCTGCCCAATTTCTGGAATAGACTTCCCATACATGTCAAACAGAGTACCTCACTGACACTCTTCAAGAGCAACCTTGATGAGTGGATGGGAAACCACAAATTTGTCCCAGGGGTTCCATCTGTGTCCCTCATTGACAGGGGTGACAGGTGTTGACTGAGGTTTCTTTTGGGGGATAACCTCTTGGCAAGGCTTGTAAGGGCCCCAGGGCCATTAGCATAGTAACCTCCTATGATCCTATGAATATTGCTCTTATAAATTTGAAAGATGCTGGAATAACAGGATTTGTGTTAGAATACAATTTCTAAAGTAGATTAATTCTGAAGTTCAAATGTATGTCATTATTTAGTGACTTCAATCCTCAACGATTTGCCAGAAAACTGTAAATTTTATGAGGAACAGGCCAAAAATATGAGGCAAAAATCTGGACGTTCTGCAAAAATATGGAGAGTTAAAAGGTATGTTGGGGACACACACAGTTTATTTACTATTGGTTATAGCATAATAGTATATTGCTTTTGAGCAGCAATACTGTGCCACTTCCTGCATACTTTGGACATGGTCCCAGAGTGAAATATAAATGTTTGCTTTTAACCTGGCTTTAGTAACTGCTACAGTGCCATGATATTGTTGCTGACAACAGTTTTTTTGCACTTGTGGACAGTATGGAGCCCAGAGGGACAGGGTAGTAAAGTAATGAGGTATCAACAAGATAGATGATGTGGGGTATCAACAAGACAGGTGATGTGAGGTATCAACAGGATGGGTGATGTGAGGTATCAACAAGATGGGTGATGTGGGGTATCAACAGGACAGGTGATGTGAGGTATCAACAGGATGGGTGATGTGGGGTATCAACAGGACGGGTGATGTGAGTTATCAACATGATGGGTGATGTGAGTTATCAACAGGATGGGTGATGTGAGGTATCAACAGGATGGGTGATGTGGGGTATCAACAGGACGGGTGATGTGAGTTATCAACATGACGGGTGATGTGAGTTATCAACATGATGGGTGATGTGAGTTATCAACAGGACGGGTGATGTGAGGTATCAACAGGATGGGTGATGTGAGGTATCAACATGACATGTGATGTGAGTTATCAACAGGATGGGTGATGTGAGGTATCAAGAGGATGGGTGATGTGGGGTATCAACAGGACGGGTCATGTGAGGTATCAACAGGATGGGTGATGTGGGGTATCAACAGGGCGGGTGATGTGAGGTATCAACAGGATGGGTGATGTGGGGTATCAACAGGACGGGTGATGTGAAGTATCAACAGGATGGGCAGGGGTGGCCCATGCTATTGGACTGCCAGACTGCAGCCCCCTCAACATTAAAATAAAAAAGAAATAAATAGAAAAAAAAATGTTTTAAATTCGCGGACTTCGCGCATGCGCACTAGTCCGGACTGATGCTGAGACAGTCTGGAGCATGCGCAGATGTCTCAGCAGCAGTCCTGACTGGGAAACATGGACAACAGAGCTCCCAGAAGTCTATGCAGTTTTAAACTTTTTTGGGGGAAATGCGTCGGGGTCGGACTGCAACGTCGGCAGTCAGGAATTTAGGATCTCGTGACGGGCAGGGTCTGGATTCTTGTTTGCTGCAGTCTCATCGGGGAAGGTCTCGCGATGGGCAGGGTCAGATTTGCGCGGGTTTTGGATGTACGGTGGTGGTTTACTGTGGGTCTATGGACTGGATTTTACAGGTAAGGTGTGTGTGTGTGTGTGTGTGTGTGTGTGTGTGTGTGTGTGTGTGTGTGTGTATGTGTGTGTGAATGCCCCAGGTGCAATATACTGGTGGTTAGACTCATGGTGGTGTGGTAGGGAATACCTCAGGCTTGAACCCTGTACCTTGTATGCAGGTGTTAAAGACCTGAATTCCCTAGCCACCACCATTTGTAAAAAAATTGCAGATTTTTGCCTCATATTTGATCTGATCTATTCCTCATAATATCTGTGGTTTGTAAATACTGCAATGCTTGATATTTGATGGTGCAGTGGTAGTATTGTTGCCTCACAGCTGCAGGTTCTTGGGTTTGATTCTTGGCTGGGGTGCCTTCTTTGTGGGGGGGTCTGTATCTTCTCCCTTTGTTTGTGTGGGTTTGCTTTTGTGTCCTCCCATGTTACAAAGACATGTCTGCATTATTTCTTCCTGGGCCTCTGCTGAAAATTGTGTTTTTTGTTCCAAGTCAGACTGTCCTGATTAACAAATGTTAAATAAAATTGACAGGCATTTGAATTTCAGACTTCAGGTTTCTGAATGTTTACTTACATATTTGATGGTGCAGTGGCAGTATTGTTGCCTAACAGCTATAGGTTTTCTGGTTTGATTCTTGGCTGGGGTGCCTTCTGTGTGGAGTCTGCATCTTATCCCTGTGTTTGTGTGGATTTGCTCTGGTGTCCTGCCATTTTACAAAGACATGCGTCTACAGTATTTCTCCCTGGGCCTCTGCTGAAAATTGTTTTTGTTCCGTCAGAAGTAAAATTGACAGGCATTTGAATTTCAGACTTCATATTCTTCAGAAAATACATAGTAAAACAACTTTTTATTCTAGCAATAAATATATAGTAACACAACATTTTATTATAGCAATTTTTTAAGTTTATAAGATGACTATTTGAAATTTGTCCTTATTTTTGGGACTGTAATACCCTGTTATTGGCTTTGTCCAGGTTTTTTGTGCTAAGGTTGACAGCTATGGCAAGAACTGAATTCACTGAATATGTTTGAGGGCTGTATTCCCTCATTACTGGGTTTGTCCAGGTGTTTTGTGCTAAGAGGTTGACAGCTATGGTGAGAACTGAATTCATTAAATGATAGCCATTTAAGTTTCAGTCTTCCCCTCTTTCACACAGCAGCTGATTTGGCGTAGTGATATGTTGCTCTTGACTGTTTTGCACAGGGACCTTGGCAGTAAAATGTACAGTGGTAACACAGCATTTTTCTTTCACAAAGCAGGTGATTTGGCATAGTGGTATGTTGTTCTGACTCTTTTGCACTGGGACCTTGGCAGTAAAATGTATGGTGGTAACACAGCATTTTATTCTAGCAGCTTTCCAAGATTATACAAGCAATGTTTAATGTGTCCCTGGTTTTTGCCCTTTTGACCCACCCCAATAAATTTGGCTTTTTCCAGACTTCTTGTGCTGCGAAGTTGAGATGCAGTTGAGTATTGAGTAGATTTTACAAGGAGCTGAGAGCTGCAGGGGAAGAGAAGTTTAGTGCTGATTATGCTATGTCAGCTCAAATTGCTTATAGCACAACAGGTTGTGTACTTGCTTTTGATGCAGAAGTTTGTTGGTTCTACTCCCATAAGGGGTGAATGCTGCCGTACTGAAAGTTAAGATACTAACTATGAGCCTGCTTTCAGTTTGCCATCCATTTCCTATTGCAATATTACTAGCTTATTTTTAATGTAATTTAGGCAATTTATTCCTCAGGGGCATCAGACACTTTATTTTTCGATGAAACCATGAAATATAAAGGTGATTGCTAGCAGCAACCTCTTCATTACAGATTTATTTAACGTGGAATTATTTAGATGACTTTTTTACTAATTCAGAGATTGTGCATATTTACTGATAATGGTGGACTGTAGAATTGTGCATATTTACTGATAATAGTGGACTGTAGAAGTTTGAGTAGACTTTTATGATAGAAATGTTCTGAATTGGGCAGTTTTGTTTCATTGTTTACTGGAAAAATGTTCAAAGCAATAGGAAGGTGTATCAAAGAGCACATGTATGTTTCATATGCAAGGGGCCTATGATTTGAAAACAGCCCAGAATTAATTTTTATCTGCCACGGGTAAAATGTATTTTCTTTGAATGTGGGTTTTAATGTTGTTTCAATGAATGTGAGTTTCAAGGGCAGAGAAGTTTTAATGCCAAGTTTGTTTAGCAGATGTCTTAGTGTTTGTGCTGTAAAATGCAAAATAAAACTTTCAAATGAAGTTCAAATCATCATAGAAGTAAATCAGTATGCACATTAGTGTTTATGGTAAATGGAGTGAAATAGCAAAGTAATGGATCATTGGAATGGCTGCAGGGGGAGACTCCATTCGACCATGGTTTTGTGAGGGGGAAGGGCGGAAAACTTAGGCAGCCCCAGCTGAACTATACCTCCCAACTGTCCAGATTTTCAAAGAATTAATAGATTTTTTGCTTCTTATTTTTGGTTTGTTCCTCATAAAATTTGTGGTTTTCTGCAATCATTTAGGAATTAAGTCACTAAATAATGACACACTAGTTTCAGACTTCATAACCTTCAGAAAAATGCATGCTAAAGTAAGACCTGTTCTATCAATGGTCCCAGTTTATACAAGAGCAATTTTTGGTACTGTTTATATGTTCCCCCAATATATTTGGCCTTGTCCAGATTTATTGCATTAACAGGTTGAGATGTACATGCAAATAAATTGCTTTATAGAATTAGGCATAGCCAAACCACTCAACTGTCCCTGATTTTGGCACAAAATGTTGCTCTTCCCCTAATGATCCCTCTGCAGAATAGCAATTTTGGAAGTTTGGAGGGTTTATAATTAAGAAATAACTGTAATAATCAGATTACTTTTATTTCAGAAATGCATGTAGATTATTTTATTTTGTCAGCTGCTCAAGTTAGCAGTACTAATATTAAAGTGTCCCTTCTTTGACAGGTTCCCAGCTGTATTGTGTTGCTATTTTATATTTTTACATCACGTTTGGTCCATTTTTCATAAAACTGTGTGTTTTTGGCAAATTAGTGACAAATAATTAAAGACTGAAGTTAAAAAATAATGGCAGACATTTCAGCTTCAGATTTCATATGATTCAGAAAATTCATACTAATGTAAGACCTCTATTAGCTTTCTAAGTTTATAAGAGCAATATTTTAAAAATTGTCCTTATTTTTGGGCCTTTGTCCCATTTCTTTGTATGGCTTTGTCCAGATTTCTTGCTTTGAGGTTGAGAGGTATGACAAATGTGTCAGGGCCATCACAAGTCAGCCAGAGACATTTCAAACTGCGACATACTTGTTGCACCCCACTCCCCCATGTAGTGACTCTGGATGTGTTGAAGCAAGGCAAGGAGTAGTTATGCAGTGTAAATGTGCAGAGAATCCCACCCATCCAAGGTAGACACAAGTACTAGAGTGGCTTTTCATCTGTCCTTGATTTTACAGAATTGTCTGGTTTCTGTCATATTTTTTGTACTGTTAATTTATGCTTATTACTCAAAGTGCCTGTTGCTCTGTGTTTAAGTAGCAATACTTTAATGACCATCAGGTAAGCTTGGCTGAGATTACAAGATGCAAGTAAGCTTTAATAAGCATACTGTTAAAGAATTGCCAACATTGAAAGCCTTTCTGTTGCCATGTAGAGAATACTTAACTAGATAATGTATAAGCCTTGGGTATTGAAATGCATATGCCAGTATTTGTAATAAAGGACAGAATTACATTATTTTAAGAGTCTCATTACACTTGGAGACTTCCAGTCATCTTTGCAGGCTTTACCCATAAACCGAATGCCAATCACGTGGTCCATAGCCTGTACAGTAATCCTTTTAAGCAATGTATCTTGAGCTTATTTCTTGTTTGCTTTTCATTTTTTACTTTGATCATGTTTTCCCCATGAAACAAGTAGATGTCAGGCAGCAGGTCTTTTTTTGGATAAGGAACATTTTTACAAGTGAGGGCATCAGAGATTTCTACTTTCAGCATGTTATTTGTTACTTTAATAAAGCTGAATATAAATTATAATTAGAACTGCAGTGCAAGAAGTGGTTTGAGTTGAGTGCTGCTTGTTTTTCTTATACTTGATTTTGACTGGCATTCCATTAATGTATTTAAAAAAAAGTAATTTATTTTTTCATGCCTCACAACCTTTTTTGTTTCCATCTAGATATTAAGCTGTCATGCAGCCAATGCATTGAAATATTTTTATTCTTCTACACTTCATTTTGTCTTGATTGGACTCTCGTAATGATGGTTTGGCACCCAGGGCAGTATATTTAGTTTTTGTGGTTTGCTACTACAGGTGTGTGGTAGGGAATACCTCAGGCTTGAACCCTGTACCTTGCATGCAGGTGTTAAAGACCTAAATTCCCTACCCACCACCATTTGTAAAAATAAATTGCAGATTTTTGCCTCATATTTGATCTGATCTGTTCCTCATAATATCTGTGGTTTGTAAATGCTGCAATGCTTGATATTTGATGGTGCAGTGGTAGCATTGTTGCCTCACAGCTGCAGGTTCTCAGGTTTGATTCTTGGCTGGGTTGCCTTCTTTGTGGGGTCTGTATCTTCTCCCTGTGTTTGTGTGGGTTTGCTTTTGTGTCCTCCCATGTTACAAAGACATGTCTGCATTATTTCTTCCTGGGCCTCTGCTGAAAATTTTTTTGTTCCAAGTCAGACTGTCCTGATTAACAAATGTTAAATAAAATTGACAGGCATTTGAATTTCAGACTTCAGGTTTCTGAATGTTTAATTCCTTGCATATTTGATGGTGCAGTGGTAGTATTGTTGCCTCACAGCTATAGGTTTTCTGGTTTGATTCTTGGCTGGGGTGCCTTCTGTGTGGAGTCTGCATCTCCTCCCTGTGTTTGTGTGGATTTGCTCTGGTGCCCTGTCATTTTACAAAGATGTGTCTGCAGTATTTCTCCCTGTGTCTCAGCTGAAAATTGTTTTTGTTCTGTCAGCAGTAAAATTGACAGGCATTTGAATTTCAGACTTCATGTTCTTCAGAAAATACATTGTAACACAACCGTAACACAACCTTTTATTCTAGCAATTTTCTAAGTTTATAAGATGAATATTTGAAATTTGTCCCTATTTTTGGGACTGTATTTGGCTTCATCCAGGTTTTTTGTGCTAAGGTTGACAGCTATGGCAAGAACTGAATTCACTGAATATGTTTGAGGGCTGCATTCCCTCATTACTGGGTTTGTACAGGTGTTTTGTACTAAGAGGTTGACAGCTATGGTGAGAACTGAATTCACTAAATGATAGCCATTTAAGTTTCAGTCTTCCTCTCTTTTACAAAGCAGCTGATTTGGTGTAGTGGTATGTTGCTCTGACTGTTTTGCACAGGGACCTTGGCAGTAAAATGTATGGTGGTAACGCAGCATTTCTCTTTCACAAAGCAGCTGATTTGGCATAGTGGTATGTTGTTCTGACTGTTTTGCACAGGGACCTTGGCAGTAAAATGTATGGTGGTAACACAGCATTTTATTCTTGCAACTTTTCAAGATTATACAAGCAATGTTTACTGTGTCCCTGTTTTTTGGGCTTTTGACCCCCCCCCAATACATTTTGGCTTTTTCCAGTTTTCTTGTGCTGCGAAGTTGAGATGCAGTTGAGTATTGAGTAGATTTTACAAGGAGCTGAGAGCTGCAGGGGAACAGAAGTTTAGTGTTGCTTAAGTGAAGTTGGTTTTCCTTGTTAATAGCACAACAGGTTGTGTACTTGCTTTTGATGCAGAAGGCTGTGGGTTCTACTCCCACAAGGGGTGGATGCTGCTGTACTGAGAATGTTCTCCTTGGTGAAGATACTAACTATGAGTCTGTTATCAGTTTGCCATCCATTTCCTCTTGCAATATTACTAGCTTATCATTTTTAAATGTAATATAGGCAATTTATTCCTGAGGGGCAACATACACTTTATTTTTCGATGAAACCATGAAATATAAAGGTGTTTGCTAGCAGCAACCTCTTCATTAGTTACAGATTTCTTTAATGTGGAATTATTTAGATGACTTTTACTTCTTCAGAGATTGTGCATATTTACTGATATTGGACTGTAGAATTGTGCATATTTACTGATAATGGACTGTAGAATTGTGCATATTTACTGATAATGGCGGACTGTAGAATTGTGCATATTTATTGATAATGGTGGACTGTAGAATTGTGCATATTTACTAATAATGGTGGACTGTGGAAGTCTGAGTAGACTTTTATGATAAATGTTCTGAACTGGGCAGTTTTGCCATTATGGGCGCATGCATTTTGTTTCATTGCTTACTGGAAAAATGTTCAAAACAAATTTAAAACACCCTCTAACAACTGTACTGTATTGTACAAAGAATATAATTTAGTACAATGAGGAAGGTGTATCAAAGAGCACATGTATGTTTCATATGCAAGGGGCCTATGATTTGAAAACAGCCCAAAATTAATCTTTATCTGCCACTGGCAAAATGTATTTTCTTTGAATGTGGGTTTCAATGCTGTTTCAATGAATGTGAGTTTCAAGGGCAGAGAAGTTTTAATGCTAAGTTTTCATTGTGAGACTGCATTGCTTTGTTTAGCAGATGACTTAGTGTTTGTGCTGTAAAATACAAAATAAAACTTTCAAATGAAGTCCAACTCATCATAGAAGTAAAGCAGTATGCACATTAGTGTTTATGGTAAATGGAGTGAAATAGCCAAGTAATGGTTCATTGGAATGGCTGCAGAGGCTCCATTCAACCATGATTTTGTCAGGGGGAAGGGCAGCAAACTCAGACAGGCCCATCTGAACTATACCTCCCAACTGTCCAGATTTTCAAAGAATGAATAGATTTTTGCTTCTTATTTTTGGCTTGTTCTTCATAGAATTTGTAGTTTTCTGGCAAATCATTTAGCAATTAAGTCACTAAATAATGATACAATGAGTTTCAGACTTCATAACCTTCAGAAAAATGCATGCTAAAGTAAGAACTGTTATTCTATCAACTGTCTCAATTTATACAAGAGCAATTTTTAGTACTGCTTATATGTTCCCCCAATATATTTGGCCTTGTTCAGATTTACTGCATTAACAGGTTGAGAGGTACATGCAAATAAATTGCTTTATAGAATTAGGCATAGCCAACCTCTCAACTGTCCCTGATTTTGGCTCAAAATGTTGCTCTTCCCCCTAATAATCCCTCCACAAAATAGCAATTTTGGAAGAAAACATGGAGGGTTTACAATTAAGAAATAACTGTAATAATCAAAGTTATAGATTACTTGAAATGCATATAGATTCTTTTATTTTGTCAGCTGCTCAAGTTAGCAGTACTAATATTAAAGTGTCCCTTCTTTGACAGGTTCCCAGCTGTATTGTGTGGCTATTTTATATTTTTGCATCACATTTTTGGTCCATTTTTCATAAAATTGTGTTTTTTGGCAAATTAGTGACAAATCACTAAAGACTGAAGTTAGAAAATAATGACAGACATTTGAGTTTCAGATTTTATACCCTTCAGAAAAGTCATACTAATGCAAGACCTATTCTATTATCTTTCTAAGTTTATTAGAGCAATATTTAAAAATTGTCCTTATTTTTGGGCCTTTGTCCCACTTCTGTGTATGGCTTTGTCTAGATTTCTTGCTCTGAGATTGAGAGGTATGACAAATGTGTCAGGGCCATCACAGTCAGCCAGAGACATTTCAAATTGTGACATACTTGTTGCACCCCACTCCCCCATGTAGTGACTCTGGATGTGTCCAAGCAAGACAAGGAGTAGTTATGCAGTGTAAATGTGCAGTGTGTCCCCCCATCCAAGGTAGACACAAACAAGTACTACAGTGGCTTTTCATCTGTCCTTGATTTTGCAGAACGATCTGGTTTCTGTCATATTTTTGTACTGTTGATTTATGCTTATTACTCAAATTTATGCGTATTACTCAGAAAGTGCCTGTTGCTCTGTGTTTAAGTAGCAATGCTTTAATGACCATAAGGTAAGCTTGCCTGAGATCGTAAGATGCAAGTAAGCTTTAATAAGCATACTGTTAAAGAATTGCCAACATTGAAAGCCTTTCTGTTGTTGCCATGCAGGGAATACTTGACTAGATAATGTATAAGCCTTGGGTATTAAAGGACAGGATTCCATTATTTTAAAAAGCTCATTACACTTGTTGGAGACTTCCAGTCATCTCTACAGACTTTACCCGTAAACTAAACAGAATGCCATTCATGTGTGGTCCATAACCTGTACAGTAATCCTTTAAGCAATGTATCTTGAGCTTGTTTCTTGTTTGCTTTTCATTTTTTACTTTGATCATGTTTTCCCCATGAAACAAGTAGACAGTTGTCAGGCAGCAGGTCATTTTTGGATAAGAAACATTTTTACAAGTGGGGGCATCACAGAGATTTCTACTTTCAACATGTTACTTGGTATTTTAACAAAGCTGAATATAAATTATAATTAGAACTGCAGTGCAAGGAGAAGTGGTTTGAGTTGAGTGCTTCTGGTTTTTCTTATACTTGATTTTGACTGGCATTCCAGTAATGTATTTAAAAAGTAATTTATTTTTTCATGCCTCACAACCTTTTGTTTCCATCTGGATATTAAGTAAGCTGTCATGCAGCCAATGCATTGAAATATTTTTATTCTTCTACACTTATTTTTGTCTTGATTGGACTCTCATAATGATGGTTTGCCACCCAGGGCAGCGTATTTAATTAAAGTTAGTTTTTGTGGTTTAGCTCCTCCCCTTTCTAGTTGACCACACCCCATTCCCCTTGGCCCACCCATTCAGCTGTCTCCTGCAGCCCCCCTTTGATTTGAAGTCACCAGCCGCCACTGAGGATGGGTGTACCAAATGCAGTTACAGAGTGTAGTTCATCATCTCTTGCCAGCAGTAGTTGGACTAATAGAATGAGTCAGACAAGATAGCACTTCCAATGAGATTTAGTGAGACAATTTTAACTGAGCTAAGTTTTACTCACTATATTTTCACTGACAGGATGCAGCTTGGAAGTGGATGATATGATGTTAAGGAGAAGGGGTATCCAGGAGACAAACTGGAAGGGCAGTACAGGAAAGCCACTTGGCTTGGGATCCAGAGTCTAATACTCAAGAGAAAGACAGACTAGAAACGGAATGGGAATTTTGGTGAGGGAGAGGTTTCAGAAGACAATGAGGTATGTTATCAGAATTAGTGACAGACTCATGGCAGTCAGACTCCAGTGCAAGGATAGAGCAGTATTCATAATCTCATACTATCCCCAACAGCAGAGTTATGATGGTGAGGAAAAGGGTATATGCAGTCACAAGTAGCAGGACCTACTAGATAAACCAGAACAACATGAGCTGGTGTTGATAATGGCTCACCTGAATGTGCATATCAGGACAAACAGGACAGAATATGAGGACTGTCTAGGTTCACATGGTTAGAATAACAGGGATAAAGAAGGAGAGGCCATTCTAGACATCTGTCTGGCAAATGGCTTGATGCTGGCCGATGCATGGATCACCAAGACAGACATGCATAAGATCAGATACAAAAGTGGTAAACATGCAACTCGGGCAGACTTCCATATAGTAAGGAAAGAACATTACAGCAGAATCAGCAATTGCAAAGTCATCCCCAGTAAAGCAGTTGTCTCACAGCATAAACTACTACCCACCATAATTTGCTGTAAGCGGTGGTCAAAGAAGGCTGCAACATCAACACAGACTAGGTTAAAGACCTGGAAGTTGACTGAACAAAAAACACAGTTCAAGGAAATACTCAGGGCTCTAACACCTCATGAAGAAGAGGAAATAGCTGGAGTTGAGGAGGAATGGCATGTACAAAAACTATAGAACAGATATGTCAGGTATGAAGATACGATACATGATGATGTTGCAATGCACTAGTCATCAAAAGAAAAAAGGAATGCAGGAAAAAGTGAGAGTCAGAAAAGATGTGCCAGCTACAAAGAATTACTGGTTAACTAACTAAGAAGCTAAAAGACCAGTTACATTAGCAAAGAAAAAGGCAAAAAATGCACTCTGTCAGCTTCTGGAAAGTGATTTGGCAGATAGCACAAATAAACTCTATCAGGTTGCAAGGCAAAGTAAGAAAAATAAAGAAGATAGTCATCAGACACCCTTCATAAGGGATGCCAGCAACAACCTGCTGGTCATTCCACAAGACATCAGAGGCAGGTGGAAGCGGAATACTTCCAGCATCTTCTAAATAAAGAAACACCACAGAAAGTATATTGCCTAATTTCACAGCCTATGATGAAAAGAGAAAAACAGCCCACCCTAGAACACGTTAGAACAATATGAAGGAAAATTATGAGATCATGACAGATATGGTCAAGATGTTGTGTGAATCAGGGGGGAAATGGCTCCTGCGGGTACTCATAGCAGTATGGAGAGAAAGACATATCCCAGATGACTGGAGAATAAGCATGTTAGTGCCAGTGTACAAGAACAAAGGGGACATTCACAACTGTGGGCAGTACAGGGGTATCATACTCCTGTCACATGGCATGAAAGTACTGGAGAGAGTGACTGATAAATAAATACTCAGAGTAGTATAAAGTAAGATAGGAAATGAGCAGTTTGGAGTCACATCAGGATGCAGCATAGCCAACCCAATGTTTGCAGTGAGACAGGTAGTGGAGGAAGCTAGAGATAGGGAAAGAGTCTGTCTGGCCACTCTTAAACTCAGAGAAAGCATATCAGAAGTTCCCAAAAAAGCTGATTTGGGCAGTCCTACTATGGTTTGAAGTCCAGAAAACATTGGTAGAATTAATGCAGGATATGTATAGGGAACCAATAACTTAAGTAAGAACAGTGTTCAGACTCACAGAGTGGTTTTTCAGTGGGAGTGGGTGTGTATCAGGGTGCAGCCCTGTGCCCACTGCTGTTCATACTGGTGATGGACTACATTAGCCAACAAGTTTGAGGGGACAGATCAACAAAGCTGCAGCATGCACATGGTGTGGCATTGCAAGCAGATTCAGAGCAGGAACCTCAGCAAATGATAGGGGAATGTAATGCAAAACTAAAGGCAAATGGGATGAAACTGAAAACAGATAAGGCAGTTGTCATGGTAGCAAATGAGGGAAATCAGAAGAAACTGAAAAGTGAAACAGAAGAACCGTAAGGTAGGCATGGACTTCCTTATTTAGGTCTAACATGATCACATAAAGATCTTATAAGAGCACAAGAGTAGGAAGAACAAATTCCATAAATAATAAGTTACATATGAGAATCCAGATCAGATAATGCAGTTTTGGAACAACTAATAAGCACAGCACCTAGAGAGAAATTAGAACTTAACTGCCAACACGTAGACAAACTTAGGCAGGATTGGGAGTTACAAAAACTGAAAGGCAAATTGCAAAGAAAGAATGGGCATCCAAATTCAGGAGATTCAGAATATTTGCATGGAAATGCCTTCACAGGCACTTTTATATACCAGACAGGATACACCATATGTTCCCACATGGTGAAGGGGGTGTTGGAGATGTCTGGGAGATGGCAGGGGGACACTCGGAACAGAATTTTGGGGAGTGTCAGGTCTTAGAAGCCTTTAAATGAAAATTACAACAAATGATAGATGAAAGTCTAGGGACACATCTTGCATCAACTACAAAAATGTTGCTATTAAACTGGGTAAAGAGGGTGAATTCTAAACATGACACATCACTAGTAGTGTTAATACAGGTAGCAGCTAAAAGGCTGTTACGAGAAAATAAAAGCAAAGGGAAGTCTCCATGGGCCAAGAGGTAAAGAAAATTGTGGTGGAAATAAAGGAAGTTGAACTAAAATTAGGGGAAGGGAAGAAATGAAAATGTATAACTCATAAGTGGAATAAATCAGAGATGACATGGATGGCTAGTCAGGATGACTAACAAATAATTAATAGATACCCACATCAGAAACATCAGTAAGAGAGAAATGAAGGGGGCAGGAGAAACATAGAGTACAAAGATTAGTTAGGCTAGGAAATGGAATAGTCTGGGTCAGCTTGCATATCGTACATAGTTTTTGTTGCTGTTAAATTATATATTTGTTTTGTAGTTTGTGAATATTGTAATGCAAAATTTATGAAATCTTTTATGTAAGAGCTAAATAACTTGATAGACCATTGATAAGACTGAAAGAGAATAGAAAAGAACTATATAAGTTTGAATAAGGACCAATGATTATGTGACTCCTAGTTCTCGGCTGCAACCAGCTGTTGGAAAGCAACTAATTAATATGCAAAATTGTTATCAGCTGCTGGGGTAAAGAGAAAGTGCACCATACATGTGAACTGCACAACTGAATGCATGAGTTGGAATTGTTTGACAAATGAAGGGTGATGACTTAAAAAAGAGACAGAAAGGAAAATAGTGGAACAGGTTAATAGCTTCAGGTATCTGGGAAGGGTGGTTGTGGAGAAGGGAAAGCTGAATGAGGAGGTCAAAGCTAGAATCAGAGGGCTGCAGCCAACTCTAACAGGGTGAGAGGGGCAGTGTACGATGAAAGAATACCAAATAATCTGAAAAATAAGGTGTACAAAGCAGTGGTGCAGCCAGTCCTATTGTATGACACAGAAACATGGTCAGTAAAGGCAGAGCAGTTGAGGAAGCTAGAGGTGATGGAGATAAAGAGGAAGTGGCATGACACCAGTGGTAGGATGCACACTGTGGGACAAATAAAGAAATGATGACATGCCCCAGGACTGCCCCCTGTACTACTAATGGACAGAGGCAGTTTCTAAATGCTTTATCCCATGCATGGGTCTCCTAAAATTATCTGTGGTATGATCCAAGTTATTCCATTAGGGGTAATATATAATTATCAACCATGGGATGGATAAGACCAATTTCAAACCAAATGGGATACGTTATTTCAAGCACAAAAAGGGAAATTGGCTAGATGCAAAATGATCCACAAGGGCAGCTAGCCTAGTACTTACCTGTGACTCTATCAGAGCAGAAGCCGAAGTATATCCGATTGCAGAGAAGGTCAAATAGAGCAGATTATGGCAGTTCATGCACATGTGCAGGAAAGCAAAAGACAGTCTGGTAAAGAAGATCTGGGATAGACAGGTAAACGAAAAAAAGAAATGAAGGTGTTCAGCAAAGAGAAAGATGGATTCTGTGACAGAGGATTTATGACAGTCAGATATGACTGTTGAAGAGGTAGGAGAGTGGCACTGAATCAAGAGAGATGGTGACAGTTGACATGACACCCCAACCCCATGTAGAAAATGTGAAAAAGGGGGTTGTTGATATCATGGCAATGATGGCGCCATACCTCTCAACTGTCCAGCTTTTCGCAGAATGTCCAGATTTATGGCTCATATTTTGGTCTGTCCCGCATAAAATTTGTCGTTTTTCTCACAAATCGTTGGGATGATCTGAGGATTGAAGTCACTAAATAATGACATATATTTGAGTTTCAGACTTCAGATCCTTCAGAAAATTTATGTTAAAACAAACCCTGTTACTCTAGCAACTTTTTAAGTTTATTAGAGCAGTATGTAAAATATGTCTTTGCCCCCCCCCCCCATTTTGTTGGGCTTTGTCCAGATTTCTTGCACTAAGAGGTTGAGAGATATGAATGAAGGATTTACTGAGTAGTGCATTAGCCTTAAGTTATGTTTTTTTTTTTGGTTGATTAGTTGGTTTACTTGGTGTTGAGTAAATCTTCTGATCACAAGGCTGCATGCAGATATGACCTAGGATGCAATGCCTGAGAACAGTAAGACAGCAGTTTAATGGCTGAATTTGGCTGTGGTACAGGGGCAGACATCTGTCCCTTTACACATGCTGTGCAACACTCCATGCATTCACATGGTTCCTAATCTTGATATTTTCAGACATCAGTTTAGGTGTCATCATCTGTGATTCAGCCAATTATTGGGAGATCCAAAAAGAGCAGAAGGTTCACAAGTTTTAAACATGAGAGAATGGTGTGCAGTACTAGCAAAGAAAAGAAAGCAATGACCTTTTTCAGCAACAGTGGCAGTAAGTGTTATTTCTTAGTGACAGTAGGAGGAGTTGGCGTAGCAAAGGAACTCGGAAGTAGATGGCTAGAGTGTCATAAATGAGGATCAGAAGCACCGCAGAAAGTAGTGAGGACTCTCAGTGGTACCATGGGGAAGTTAGGGAAACACTATTAGTTCATTCAGGATCAGTCTGCAGCTCTTACAGATGCTTTTTTGACCCTGGCAGACAACCAGATAATAGTTTGATCGTGCACTCTTACCTGAAGAAATATCCAATTGAACTGCCCAAAGCTGCATTCCAGTAATGGTTTCATTTAATATATTTATTTAATTACAGTGATGACAATGGTGACCTGTAGACACAAGTTAAAAACCTTCTAATAAATTTAAGTCCTATTTTATAGACCCTATTGTTACCCTAACACAAAATGCTACGGCATCTCTGATGATATTCCTACTTCCAATAAAACATTGCCTCATCCTCACATATAAAACACCTACTCAGTAAGCTGAAACTGTGCTCATCATCTGTTGACAAACTACCTGCAGCATATCTAACATTTGCAGCTATTTCCATTGTTTATCCAGTCTCCCTCTTGATCAGTAGATCTGTTCAAGAATCCCATGTCCCATCTCTCTGGAGAAAATTCTAAATTAAATCTCTTTAGAAAGGTGGCAACTCCTCTGAAATAACAAACTTTATGCTTATTGCTATCTTATCACCCCCTTCTCTAAAATTCTAGAAAACTGCATACATCAGCAAATCTTACAATACCTTCTTCAAGAAAATCTACTAACCTCTACCCAACATGTTTTTTGCCCATACCATAGCACAACTGGCCTAGTTGCCTTCTTACATAACATCATCAAAGGTAGAAATAATAATAACTTAGTTTTATCGCTGACTTTAGATATGTCCAAAGTCTTTGACACACTATATCTCCAAATTACTCTCACAAATGTCTGCACTTGATCTAATACAACACTTAATTAGCTGTCTAGCTATCTTTCTCCTAGGCAATAATCTGTAAAATGCCTTTGTACATACTTTTCTCTTCTTTTCTCACAATTAATACTTGTGCACCCTAAGGCTCTATTCTTCCACCTTTTCTGTTTAACATCTTTACTAATAACTTACATACATCTTCCTACCAGACTACCCTCATGCCTATTGACTCCTCCCTCATCTGCTCAAACACTTTCCCCATTTACACCCTGTGACACCCCTGCACTAGCCCTGTAATCAAGACGCCTCAATCCTGTGCACATTGGGAGGATGACAAGTACACACACAGTAAAGTACAATTTCCCTTAAGAGCACACACAGATCACAGTCAGTCTGGGGCTGGTTTCTCCCTCTTTCTCCAGATCCCCAATAAGACTCCACACTGGCACAGCTATAGGGTTAAGATCTCAGCTGAGTGGTCAAGCCAAAACCTCCAGCACCCTTTCCGTCCAACCAGTGCTCCGTGTATCTGCCCAAGTAGCTCACACACACACACACACACACACACACACACACACACACACACACACACACACACACACACACACACACACACTTACCCCTGGGGAAGACTGGCACATGTTCACTAGCTATGCCCCTTCTGCCCAGACTACAAGGTAGTACCAGCTGCCACCAACCACTACTTAGCAGCTACTATAAGGCCCTTCCCAAAGGGTGACCAATTCTACTGTGTAATATTACTATTATCCAAATGGGAAGTGTGACCAAGACGTTTAAGGCTATTTAGGAGTGGCCTATACAGTGTCACCAAATACATATGCAAGTACTCTAAGAGCTTACATATCTCTAAACAAACCAGCCACCATTAAAAGGTTTAAATATATTTAATAATAAAAGAACAAGACAATACTCAATTACTCAACACAGTGACTGCAGAGTTCAGAATCACAGGAAATATTTTAAAACAACATTGCAGAACAGTCTCATATAAATACAGAAAACATCTAAACTAATCTTACTATATTCCTATTTATCTCTAAGAGAGAGATTACTATAATCTAGTACTTACTTTTAGCAAGACGCAGTCAGAAGTGCTGATGAGTGGGATGTTTCTAGTTCCATGACAACATACAAAATGTACAGACTTTCTCTGAGACATAGTTCTTAAATTAATAACAACACATTACTGCTGGGTCAACTGGATGACATCACTATTTGTCACCTCTGCCTTCAGTTCCCAGACTAATAGAAACTTAAAATTTAGTGCCTCTGTGTCAGAAATACTTATCTCTCAGATGTTTGCCTAGAACTGGAAGTCGTAAAACAGTTAAACACTTTTACATTTGAAACCTGTAATTATTTCTGTTTCCAGACAATAGAAATAACTTCTAGCTGTAGACATCCTGCCTTCTTGCTGTATTAACTTGCTTTATAACACATTGTAAAACTCTTCACTTATTTTCTTAGAGTTTGCAAGTTAACTCTGTTCTTTTCCAGTAGGGTACACTGTGGTTCCATTTTTGAAGCTCAATACAGAACATACAGTTCAACACACACTTCTGCACCAGTAGTTTAATATCCAGATAACATATAGTTTTCTCACATTTGTAAAACAAGCATATGAATCATATTAATATTCACAAATGACATATAATTATTTACAAGATTCCAGCTATCTGGGCTGCCAGCCTCACACACCCCATTACTCAAAATGCTTTCAACTCCATTGAACACTAGCTCTGTGAAACTCAACTCTACCTAAATCCCAGTAAAATCAAGCTATTACTGTTTCTCCCCAAATCTCTAACTCCTCTCTAAAACAACTTCAAAATAACTTCTCATAAATATATTGATATAGAAATCATATCTCATACCACATTACTAGATGTCAAAATTGATGATGAACTGAAATGTAATCTTCATATACAAAACTGTATATAACAACACATGAAAAACTTGTTGTGCTCTACAGATAAAAGAAAATTCTCACTACCTCCTCCAGTCACACCAACAAACACATATCTTTTACTTTCTTTACTGTATGCCTCAGCAGTTCTTGACAATATTCAAATCTCCCTCATCCCAAACTAGAACTATGCTATAAAAAGGTAGTTAGATTTGCAACCAGTCTGTCATATAAAAGTTATCACTGCTCTGCCCTGAAAATATTACACTGGCTTGAGTTGCCCAATTACTTTAAGAAGACTCAACTTGTACTTGCCTGCAAAATTATATGTAATCTTTTCTACTGTCCGTCCTTCAGTAATATTCTCAAACAGTATTTTCCTAACCATCCACTTCACTTATCTAAAAACAGCTTCTTGAAATCCATAAACTTAAAAAACAAAATAGGACATAGTTTATACTCCTGCATAGTAGGAACAAGATTCATATGGACATTAGATCAACACTTACACGTCCAGTTTGTAAGTATGCCTTAAAACACCTTCTCATCTCCAAGCTATGCACTTGTTTTTCTCCAGGTTAAATTGACCCTTTTATTTTTCCCTTCCTCTGCTCTTACTCTTCTGCTTTCTCTCTAACCTGTATCTTCCCTACCATTTTCTGATTTAAATCTACTTTGTAATCATTATCTCTCAGTAAGAGTGTACTGCTCTTAGTGCCTACCCTTTTTTCTATCTTATTTCCTTCTATATCAGCATTCTTAAATCTTTTTTGTCCTCTCCTTCTCCACTTTCCTTTGACCATTTTTACCCTATAATATTCTTGGGTGGCCATGGTGGTGCAGTGGTTAGCATTGTTGCCTCACAGTAAGAGTTTCCCCGGTTTGATTTATGACTAGCGTGCCTTCTTTGCAGAGTCTCCGTGTCCTCCCTGCAGTCATGTGGGTTTCCTCTGTGTGCTCCATTTTCCTCCCATACTCCAAAGACATGCAGTAGATGGATTGGACACTCTAAATTGGCCACAGGTGTGAGTGTGTGTGTGAGTGAGTGGTACGGATGAACTACCATGGCAGGGCTAGCCACCCAGCAGTGTAAGCCTTGGCTTGAGATGATTATCACTGTTGAAAGTGACACCCTGATCCCATGTGAAAAATGGGAAAAAGGGGTTGAGGATGGTTGGATTTTTCTTAGTCCGTAATATTCTTCTTACTGTCAAGTTTTCAGTTTCTGCACCTCCTGTACCTTCTTACGTCTTCTTTCTCCATAATATTCAAACATAGCATGTGTGTGTGTGTGTGTGTGTGTGTGTGTGTGTGTGTGTGTGTGTGTGTGTGTGTGTGTGTGTGTGTGTATATGTGTGTGCTTTGCCTGTTTCTGATGTAATCATGCTTTTTTCTGTTTATCTCATGTGTATAATGTATTGTAACTTTGTTTACTACCTGTATGTTTCCAAGATAATATATAAACAATATATATTATGATTTGTGGATGTTTTCTCCCCAGGCATCCACTGAAAATGGGATTTATGCCCTGCTGAATTTTCCTGGTACTCAAGTATCACATAAATAAAATAAATATTAATATGGCCATTATTTCTGCCACTTCCTGGTGATTACACATCACACTTGGTCACTAGACATGTTTATCTGTTTAACAGACAGTCTGTGTGTGATAGCAAAATGTGATAACTGTTTAATGATTCATTACAGACTGGGAACAATCTATGTGAAAACAGCAAGTTGAAATATGTTACTGTGATCATTATTTATTTCACGCTTCTCACAATCACATAGAGAAGCATACACACAACGTGATAATCTTTGGGGGGTGGAGATGAGAAAGTGAGGTGTTTATGAAAGCACACATCAATGATTATTTGATATAGTTTGTCAATGGGGCAGCACAGGCTGAGCAGCAAGTGGAAATATATTAATGTGGTCATTATTTCTTTCACTTATATCACAATCCAAACTCAAAGTAGGTGTACTGAGAAGATGGCTGTATTTTTGGAGTTGGGGGGTTGGAAACATGCTGTTACATAATTATTGTTCAATGCTTTGTTATGAGTTGTCAAGAGTATATGAGTCTAGAGGCACTAGATGAAATACATCACTGTGTTCATTATTTATTTAACAAACAAAAGTGCCACAAGCTTTGCTAATTTCTCACCACCCGTTTATTGCAATGGAAGATAAAAGGAGTCCATGTAAAACAAAGCACTGGAAAACTGGTAGTACTATTTTTTTAAAATCCAAAACAATCCTTGTAAAAACAAAACACTAGTAGACTGGTAATACTGTTTAAATCCTAACACTTTCATCCCACTACATCAGAGACTCTGATGTAGAGGGAAAAAAGTGTTAGGATTTAAACAGTATTTGTTTTTTACTTGGTCTGTGTTTGTGGCAATGGTTCCTCGTTGATTATTTATTTCACCTTCTTCACAATCACACCTCAGTGATTACACAGAAGATATCTATCTTTTGGAAGAGGATGATTATGTATAATTCCCATGAAAGCATAGAGCAGTTATATAATAGTTATATAATCATTGTTAAATGGTTTTATATGTTTTTTTGGGGGGTAAATGTTTACATGCAGCACGTTAAAATACATTACTGAGGTCATTTTTTGCCACTTTTCTCCCAATCAAATAAGTGGCTATCTTTTAAGGGTAGAGGTGAAGAGGCATGTTAAATTTCTACATTACTAGTGTGCACACAGGCTATGGAAACAGGGACTGTGACTGACATGGGTGACCAAAATCACTTGTGAGCATTTTGAAATAACTGGTACTATCTTTAAATTTGCAGTGTTGGACAGTGTAATAGTTATGTACTTCCCTTACTCTAGCCCACACCACAGCTACATGTAAATGGATATATTTTACTTTGTTTTCACACCTATTTTCCAGAGTTCTGTGATGGAGTATATATACACTGCCTCCACCAATGACCTGCTCTTCACATTGGATTCCTTTCTGCAAAATCCTGAATCCACCACTGCAGTTGTTAAATATTCATAGCTACAAAGGTTAAAGTAATATTCTTGATAATTACATTGTTATACTGTAACTCTTGATTGTTATACTGCGTATAGAAGAGGAAAAAGGGGTGGTTAGTATGTGGCAGAGAGATATTAAGGGTGCAGAGATTATGTCAGGCAGAAGAACCAATATGGTTAGAAATTTTTAGTTCATGCCACACAAAGGATTTTGGACTGTCATTTTGGCATTTAATTTAATTTACTTGTAAGAATGACTAATCAATACTTACCGGATGTATTACTTTTTAATTTAATTTCTTCTTCAGGAACCCACATGGTGCTGTTTAAAGCCATTGTGGACTTAATATGCTCTGATATCAGACTGCTGCTGCAACTCATTTAGCTTACCTGGCATGTGGACTAACATGGTTTTATTATGCATTACACTCTAGATATTATTTCCTTTAAATGTACTTAACTAGGCCTTTCATTTCATTCAGCTAATATTTCATGATACTGTCCCAGACTTTGTTTTAGTGCCATTTGTGTTGTTTACTAACTGAGGTTTGCTTACTGGTACAGATGGATGGATTTCTGCAGATTCGTACTTCTAATTACTTTTGACAACTTCAAGTTCTTTGCACTTTGTGGTAATTATTATACCTGGCTTGGGTATGTGAGGTTGTTTGTAGCACACAACAGACACACCCAGTTTAGTCACTGTTGTTTGTAGCATAATAACATATTGTTTTTGACCAACAGTGTGATACCACCATTTTGGATTCAAGGAATAGAACCTAGTTTGTTTAGCAAACATGTTTTATCAGATCTCCACAGATTGCTGTAAACCCCTTTTGTGCAACCAGCAAAGATGCCTGCCAATAGATGAAGGTAGGGGCAATAAAGATAAAGTTCTTATCCTGAAACTACTGTATGATAAAGTCTTTTGTTCTACTTCCTTATGCTTTAACATAGGCTGGGACAAAGCCAGACATGCAGCTGCTTAGCTCAGTTGACTGCTTTCCATCATATGTTCACGGGGTCATACAAAGAGACCATTAAGAAACTCAACCACAACACCCAGCATGGGGGGGGGGGGCACTATCAATGTCTCCCTTTAAGTAAACTTTCTCCACATATCCATGGTGAAATTTATTTTATTTTTAAACACCTTTATTAAATTATCACTTAAGACACAGGCACACATACATTAATAGAAAAGATATTATCAGGGGCGGCTCGTGGCGTCAGACTGCCGGACTGCAGCCCCCTCAGCTAAAAACAAGAAAATGTAAAAAAAAAAAGTACCTTTTCTTGTTTGACAGCAGCAGATATAATTTTTTTTTTGTTTAAGCAAATTTGTCTCTCCGAGTCCGCGGCTCGGAAGTACGCGCATGCGCACTTTAACCACCTCGGGTTGCGGCGGTTTTAAATAGATTTTTTTTTTGTTTTTATTGCAGCCCGGTGGAGTCATTAAGGCATCATTGTGATGCCCAGAAGTCTGTGCGGTTCCAAACCGCATAGAATTGGAAGGAGCTCGGACTGCGACATCCGCAGGCATGTCATGACGTGCTTGCTGCTGCTGGGCTAAATGCTGCTGATTGGTTGTTGCTCTCTTCCCGGGCTTTATTTGCTGGGAAAAGAGCAAGAATCAATCAGACAGATAGTCAGTGGGCTTGTGGATTGATTCGTAATCGTGATTCGTGACACACGGGATTAAGGACCGATTGTTTTATTAATAATTTAATTTGCCATTGGATTTTATTTTTTTTTATTGGGTGGTATAAATATTTTGTCAGCTGTGCTGTGCAGCCTGTGCTGAACCTGAACTTGAAGGAAGAACCGAAGAAGAACAAGAATTGAAGAAAGAAGAAGAAAGAAAAGAAGTTAGAAGAAGAACAGAGTGAAAGTGCAGAACTAAAGTAAGTATAAGTATGTTCCTTTGTAAATAAAGAGATAGTGACAGTTGCTAGTCTACTTGCATTTAGTCAGTAAAGTAACTCAATGTCAGGGTAACTCTTAAAAGTAGTATACGTAAGGATGATTATTTAATCCTGATTAATAAGTGTAACAAACAGAGATAGGGACATTTTGTTTGTAAAAATATAATAATAATATTATAATAATAATAATTGTTGCAGAACAACATTGTAATGCTAGTTATGTGCAGTTTTGTCTTTAACATTGTTCTTGAGATGGCATAGATTTGTATTTCTTCCAGCAAAAAAAAAAAAACTGAATAGATGTTTAGTATGTAATGAATATATTCTGATCCATCCTATATGTGCTGCATTTTATACAGGAGTTTAAATTGCATTTGACATATGCCCTTTATCCTGGTTTCTATTTTGTCAGAGGATGGTGAGAGGGGATTTTTTAATGGTATCAACTGTCACCTATTTTAGTTGAAAAGCCTGCTCTGCATCCCTTCTAATCTCTTCTAAAACTGGCGTTTTGTGTAGAGAAATTGATAGACCGCACTTAATAAATAAGATACTAATTAGAGTAATAGGCTTATTTTACTTTAAAAATGCATATTAATTCACATTATCTTATTCTGTGAATTTATCAAGTTAATATTAGAAATTTAGAAGTGTTTCTGATTGTTTATGGATGTGGACATGACTGGAGGAAAAGGGTTGAGAGCTATGTGCAGAGGTGTAATCAGAAATTCATATTCTGTACTCAAACCTCATTTTGCTGCCACCACCACCTATCATTTAAAAAATGTACTCAACCCTTAAAATGTTGCCCCTGGCCTGTACACTTCCAAAAAGATCCATTATTTTCAGATGCTGCCTCTTATAAGTATAAAAAACTATTTTAAGATGGGAAATCCTATCATATAATTCACGTATTTCTACACTGTCATGAGATGCAATGGTTTAGCCAAAAGTATTTTGTTTTGAGCTGCTGATCTTGGCTTTGCATAGTTTTATTTAGACCTTAAAATAAGATGTGATTTTACTAGCTGCTGATCTCTGTTGGTACATAATGGGTGTAATGTGGAACACTGTGTTTTTGTCAGGCATCTAAAACTGTGTATGAACTTGCAAAGCAAGGTCAACAATTGACTTAAAAAAACAAGGCTTACTTCAGTCATAGAAAAGAAAACAGTGGTAATTAGACAATAAATGTTTAAGTTAGTGCTGCAGAAATAAACTGAGACACTCATGGAAGACTGGCAATATAGCTGGTATCCAGCAGGAGATTTCAGTTTGGCACACCAGATCTATCTCACTTTTCCATTAAAAATAAATAAATGGAATGCTTTTGCAGGTAGAATATGTCAGGCCAGAATGATACAGTCATCTGAGCAGGCAACCACACCTTTTATTTATTTTTTTAATTATATAAAGATCTGCTGGAAAGTTTGCTCAGATTTTTTCTTTGCATAAAGCCGGTGCTATTTTACAAGTTGGAAAACTAAGCAACAGTGATGAGCATTTCTGCAACATTCTGAGGTTCACTGGCAGGTGTTTTGAGTTTCAGATTTCATACCCTACAGAAAATTCATACTGATGCAAGACCTACTGAAATTTCTAAGTTTGTAAGAGCAGCATTTAAAAATAGTCTGTATTTTTTGGACCTTTGTCCTACTTTTATTTATGGCCTTATCCAGATTTCTTGCTGTGTGTGTGTGTGTGTGTGGAATGCCCCAGGTGCTACATGGTGGTGGGTAGAGAATAAGGCTTGAACCCTGTACCTTGAGCCCAGGTGGCAGGAGCCTGAATTCCCTACCCACCACCATTTGTAAAAACATTGCAGATTTTTCCCTCATACTTGTTCTATTGCTCATAAAATCTGTGGTTTCTGTGTTTATGTCCTTGCAAAGCTGGTAGTACACTGATGCAGTGGTAGCATTGTTGCCTGACAGCTATAGGTTCTTTGGTTTGATTCTTGGCTGGGGTGCCTTACCTTTTCTGTGGATTCTGTATGCCCTCCCTGTGCTTGTTTCCTCTAGTGTCCTCCCATCTTACAAAGACATGTGTCTTAGCTGGAGTGTTTCTCCCTGGGTCTCTGCTAAAAATTAGCTTTTGTTCCAAGTCAGACTTTCCTGGTTAATAAATGTTAAAAATTACATGCATTTGAATATCAGACTTCATATTCTTCAGAAAGTGCATGGTAACGCAAAAGCTTTTATTCTAGCAATTTTCTAAGTGTATAAGATGGATATTTGAAATTTGTCCCTATTTTTGGGATTGTATTCCCACATTATTGGCTTCATCCAGATTTTTTCTGCTAAGGTTGAGAACTATGGTAAGAACTGAATTCACTGAATATGTTTGGGGGCTATATTCCCCTACTGGCTTTGTCCGGATGTTTTTTGCTAAGAGATTGAGAGCTATGGTGAGAACTGAATTCACTGAATGTTTGGGGGCTGTATTCACCCATTATTGGCTTTGTTCAGGTGTTTTGTGCTAAGAGGTTGACAGCTGTGCTATGGTGAGAACTGATTTTACTGAATGTTTGGGGGCTGTATTCACCCATTATTGGCTTAGTTCAGGTGTTTCGTGCTAAGAGGTTGACAGCTGTGCTATGGTGAAAACTGAATTCACTAAATGGTAGCCAATTAAGTTTCCGTCTTCCTCTTTCACAAAACAGCTGATTTGGCATAGTGGTATGTTGCTCTGACTGTTTTGCACAGGGTCCTGGGTTTAAGGCTTGGCAGTGAAATGTATGGTGGTAACACAGCATTTTATTCTAGCAACTTTCCAACATTATACAAGCAATGTTTAAAATGCGTCCCTGGTTTTTGGGCTTTTGCCCCCCCCACACACACACACACACACACACAATAAACTTTGGCTTTTTCCAGATTTCTTTGTGCTGCAAAGTTCAGAGATACAGCTGAGTGAGTAGATTTTATAAGAAGTTGAGAGCTGCAGGGGAGCAAAAGTTTAGTGCTGCTTATGCTGAGTCTGCTTGCCTTGTTAATAGCACAACAGGTAGTATACTTGCTTTTGATGCAGAAGGCTGTGGGTTCTACTCCCACAGTAGATAGATGCATTGCTGATACAGTGTTGCAAAGGGGATGGATGCTGCACTCCTTTTTGGCAAAGATACCTAGTAACTATGAACCTGTTATTGTTTGCCATCCATTCCCTATTGCAATATTG
Organism: Protopterus annectens; assembly: GCF_019279795.1. NCBI lineage: Eukaryota > Metazoa > Chordata > Ceratodontiformes > Protopteridae > Protopterus > Protopterus annectens. The sequence continues at coordinate 476,962,686 of NC_056727.1, forward strand.
CTAGCTTATCATTTTTTTAGTGTAAGATAGGCAATTTATTCCTCAAGGGTAACAGGCACTTTATTTGTAGATGAAACAATGAAATACAAAGTTGTTTGCTAGCAGCAGCCTCTTCATTAGTTACAGATCTCTTTAATGTGGAATTATTTAGATGACTTTTACTTCAGAGATTGTGCATATGTACTGATACTGGTGAACTGTAAAAGTTTGAGTAGACTTTTATGATGGAAATCTTCTGAATTGGGCAGTTTTGTCATTACTGGTGCATGCATTTTGTTTCATTGTTTACTGGACAAATTTCAAAACAAATTTAAAACACCCTCTAAAACTGTACTGTATTGTACAAGGAATATAATTTAATACAATCAGGAAGGTGTATGAAAGAGCATGTGTATGTTTCGTGTGCAAGGGGCCTGCGATTTGAAAACAGTCCAAACCCAAAGTTAATCTGCCACTGGCAAAATGTATTTTCTTTGAATGTGGGTTTCAATGCTGTTTCAGTGAATGTGAGTTTTCAAGGGCAGAGAAGTTTTAATGCTAAGTCTGTTTTCATTGTGAGACTGCATTGCTTTGTTTAGCAGATATGATATCTATTAGTGTTTGTGCTGTAAAATGCAAAATAAAACTTTCAAATGAAGTCCAAATCATCGCAGAAGTAAAGCAGTATGCACATTAGTGTTTATGGTTTTTGTTTTTCGGCTTTTCCCAGTTAGTTTTATGGTAAATGGGGTGAAATAGCCAAGTAATGATTCATTGGAATGGCTGTAGGGGGGAAGCTCCATTTGACCATGATTTTGTGAGGGGGAGAAGGGCAGCAAACTCAGACAGCCCCGGCTGAGCTATACCTCTCAACTGTCCAGATTTTTGCAGAATTAAGAGATTTTTGCTTCTTATTTTTGGTTTGTTCCTCATAAAATTTGTGGTTTTCTGTCAAATCATTTAGGAATGAAGTCACTAAATAATGACAGACACTGAGTTTCAGACTTCATAACCTTCAGAAAAATGCATGCTAAAGCAAGACCTGTTATTCTATCAACTGTCTCAGTTTATATAAGAGCAATTTTTAGTACTGTTTATAAGGTCCCCCAATATATTTAGCCTTGTCCAGATTTCCTGCATTAACAGGTTGAGAGGTATGTGCAAATAAATTGCTTTATAGAATTAGGCATATCCAAACCTCTCAACTGTACCTGATTTTGGCTCAAAATGTTGCTCTTCCCCTAATAATCTCTCCGCAAAATGGCAATTTTGGAAGAAACCATGGAGGGTTTACAATTAATAAATAACTGTAATAATCAGTTATAGATTGCTTTTATTTCAGAAATGCATGTAGATTCTTTTATTTTGTCAGCTGCTCAAGTTAGCAGTACTAATGTTAAAAAGTGTCCCTTCTTTGCAGGTTCCCAGCTGTATTGTGTAGCTATTTTATATTTTTGAATCACATTTTTGGTTCATTTTTCATAAAATTGTGTTTTTTTGGCAAATTAGTGGCAAATCATTAAATACTGAAGTTAGAAAATAATGACAGACATTTCAGTTTCAGATGTCATACCCTTCAGAAAATTCATACTAACCTTTCCCTTGTTTTAACTTTTTTAACTTAGTTAAAATTTAATTACCATTACCACCCTATCTAAATACTCTACCCACACTTTTCTTCCACTTATCCCTTAAGACCTACTATTCTATTATCTTTCTAAGTTTATAAGAGCAATATTTAAAAATTGTCCTTATTTTTGGGCCGTTTTCCCACTTCTATGTATGGCTTTGTCCAGATTTCTTGCTCTGATGTTGAGAGGTATGACAAATGTGTCAGGGCCATCACAGTCAGCCAGATACATTTCAAATTGTGACACACTTGTTGCACCCCACTCCCCTATGTACTGACTCTGGATGTGTCCAAGCAAGGCAAGGAACAGTATGCAGTGTAAATGTGGAGACTATCCCCCCATCCAAGGTAGACACAAGTACTACAATGGCTTTTCATCTGTCCTTGATTTTGCAGAATGTTCTAGTTTCTGTCATATTTTTATACTGTTGATTTATGCTTATTATTCAGAAAGTGCCTGTTGCTCTGTGTTTAAGTAGCAATGCTTTAACGACCATCTGGTAAGCTTGTCTGAGATTGTAAGATGCAAGTAAGTTTTAATAAGCATACTGTTAACGAATTGCCAACATTGAAAGCCTTTCTATTGTTGCCATGCAGAGAATACTTACATAACTAGATAACATGTAAGCCTTGGGTATTGAAATGCATATGACAGTATTTGTAATAAAGGACAGGATTACATTATTTTAAGAGTTCATTACAGGCTTTACCTGCAAACTAAACAGAATGCCAATCTATCATGTGTGGTCCATATCCTGTGCAATAATTCTTTAAGCAATGTATGTTGAGCTTGTTTCCTGTTTGCTTTTTATTTTTTACTTTGATCATGTTTTCCCATGAAACAAGTAGATAGTTGTTGTCAGGCAGAAGGTCTTTTTTGGATAAGAACCATGTTTACAAGTGGGGGTATCACAGAGATTGCTACTTTCAGCATGTTACTTGGTACTTTAATAAAGCTGAATATAAATTATAATTAGAACCGCAGTGCAAGGAGAAGTGGTTTGAGTTGAGTGCTGCTTGTTTTTTTATACTTGATTTTAACTGGCATTCCAGTAATGTATTTAAAAAGTAATTTATTTTTTCATGCCTCACAACCTTTTTGTTTCCATCTAGATATTAAGTAAGCTGCCATGCAGCCAATGGATTGAAATATTTTTTTTCTTCTACACTTTCTTTTTTTCTTGATTGGACTCTCATAATGATAGTTTGGCACCCAGGGCAGCGTATTTAATTAAAGTTACAGTTTTTGTGGTTTTGATCATAGCCCTTCCCCTTTCTAGTTGGCCACACCCATTCCCATTGACCCAACCCATTCAGCTGTCTCGTGCAGCCCCCCTTTGATTTGAAATCACCAGCTGCCACTGGATATTATACCAACATTTTTAATTTGCATACATAATATATCACATATGTTTTCTTTCCTTCTAACAACTGTCATTCAATCCAACATTACATAAATTGCTCAGTTCCTCCCTTCCCTTAATCCCTAGAGAAACTCTAATCATCTACCCAATCATCCAAACTGGCTTTAAAGGTTGCTAGGGAAGTACTGTGCTTGCTAGGTAACAGTAGCCTATTAGCCGTCTAGTGGTGCTGATGTGGTAGTACAGGTTTAGGTCTCTAGAATGCAAGTCTGCTTTGCTACTGATTCTAATTAGGTGAAGGAGTTCAAATAGCACTAGGTCATTCACAGCACAGATGTCTAAGCAGAAATCAGTTCCTGGGAGTCTGCTTGATACTGTATAGAGAGCCAGGGCTTTTAGACTATCAGAGTAGCTAAGGGTACTGAGACCTGAGATCTTTTTGTTGAGGAAATATTGAAATCTCTCAAGCTAGTTTAGGTGTTTAACAAGATAAATGTAGAAAAGTGTATTATATTCAATGATGGACCTAATATGGGATAAATAAAGTGGGACTATATCTCCTATGCACCCTGAGGAGATACCATGAAGGATAAATTGTGAAAGACAGAAGAATTTTCTAACCACCACCGAAACCTGCTGGCGAAAGGAGAATCTATCAACCCCTTTTGTTATGGTATGTACCCAAATTCTGGATGACAGTGTAAATTTTAAATGAAGTGCTATCTATATGGTAATCAATAGTGATGATAGATTTACCAAAGAAAACTATGCTACATTCCTTGGTGTTGAGGATAAGCCTATAATTAATATACCAAGTATTTGGTCCAGACATTGTTTGAGAATTTTGAGATCAGAATGGGGTTTGATATTACCCCAAGTTTTCAATAATCAACAAACTTGATTAGCCATGGTCCATTAATATCAGTTTTTATGTCACAACATGTATTTTTATTTATTTATACAATCTGTTAACTGGAGTACAGCACTGATCCCATTGGACCAATTTTAGTCTCATTCCAGGATCTGAACACACATCAAGTATAAAAAAAATAATTTGTGCACTAAAACAGCACACTGAAAACAAAGGAATAATTGTATATCAACGAGGGGAACCAGGATAGAGCCCTTTGGGACATCACTGGCAACATATTTTCTGTCTAAGCAAATGCCCCTAACCTTTATAGTATATATTCTGTTAGAGAGTCTACCCAGCAAATTATGTATTACTTAAAACTGAGTTGGGAATTCTAGCATGGGGATTGTTTCAAAGGCCTTCCTGAGAATTTGATTAGCAGTGAGGACTGTATACCTGTTATCCATTATCTTAAAACCCTTTAAAAGTACTCAGCTAGGATGAGCAGGCATGATCTATCTTTTACAAAGCCAAACTGTTGCAAGTCCAGGGATATAAAGTCACCTGCATCATTTATTATTTCAGCTATAATAATACTAGTGAGACTAATAGGCCATTAATTCCCAGGGTCAGTAGAGGGGCAACCTTTATCTAAGGGACCACAACTGCCATTCTCCACACTACAAGGACATAAACAGTGGAAAAACCTAGGTTGAAGATTTGATGGACGGGTTTTGCTAGGAGGACTTTACACTTCTCAGCAAGCATCCAGGGATATTGATAGGACTGACGGAAGTAATATTTTTAATTTTGGAAGCTGCTACCTCTCAAATTGATCTCAGGAATGGGAGTATAAGGGGGAATTGAAGGGACAGAGGGGAGTGTTGATTATGTAAACTTGGATGAAAGTTTTTCCTGCAAGAATATTAGTAATGTCTTTGAGGTTAGGGAAGGTATCATTACAGATAAGTTCAGTAAATAATTATGGGTCACTTCTAAGCTTCATAATATAGATGATGAAGGCTTAAGGTTGCCTTTTGAATTAGTTGCAACCCTAAGTTCATAAGTTCATAACTGGCTTACATTTCCTAATGGTATGTTGGAAGTAAACATCTTTTAGTGAAGGCCAGGAACTATTTATTGTTATGGTGGAGTCTGTTGATGTAGTAGTTACTCCTTGAATTCTAAGGGGTATAGACCTTCTCATATTCTACTCCTAAATGTTAGAGCAGTCTCATGCCAACACTCACTAAAGTTTTAGTTTTTCACTAAACACTTCCAAACAAAAGACATATCTGGAAGTAAAATGTACATGCGTATTTGCTACTGTTGTGTAATTAAGACTGAGCTGATGAGTATATTACTGTATTTTTAACATCTACTATCCTATACCACTTCCCTACGCAAATCATTACAGGTATTTGTTTCATAAAATTTGTGGTTATCTGGTAAATCATTGAGGACTGAAGTCATTAAATAACCACAGACATCTGGGTTTCAGACTTCATATCCTTTGGAAAAATGCATACTAACACAAAACCTGCCAGTCTAGAACATTTTAGGTTTATAAGAGCTATATTTAAAATCTGTCCTTCATTTTGGACCTTTGTCCCCTCATAATTATTGGCTTTGTCAGGATGTCTTGCACTCAGAGATTGAGAGGTACACATAACATATGTGTTTGTGTGCATGCATGAACACACACACACATATGAGTGTGTGTGTGTGTGTGTGTGTGTGTGTGTGTGTGTGTGTGTGTGTGTGTGTGTGTGTGTGTGTGTGTGTGCATATATAATCAGGCTTTCATAAGGCCCTTTACTGAGTGCAGTGCTGCCTTCGGTATGTACCCGACCATGCACATGCAACAAGTGTAATGTCCACAGAGATTCCTCAAAAAAGAATACAGAGCTTAAACAACATGTGGTGGGAGGTTGGCATAATAGCTAAGGTGTTTACCTTGCGGACACAAGGTACGGGGTTTGATTCTCACATGAGGTATTGGCTAGGCAGCTTAAAATGGCCCTTTACGGTAGCTAGCTTAGTATGAGCCTATGAACCTATGTCCTATGCAGATTGCCTGAAAGCCCTAAATCTATACTCTGATGAGTGGTGATGCCTGGCATACAAGGCATCCTCGGATCCCACTCTGATGGTCCATTTGCATATCTAAAAAAATGAATAGCATCAGAATTTAGTCTAGGGATTTAAACTTTGCTTGCAACATAAATATGGCATGTTGAAAGGGCAGGTATGTATCTCAGAGAATCCCCCTTCTTTGGAATGGGCTTTCCATCCATGTAAAGTAGAGCTCTTCCCTAACCATGTAAAAGAGAAACCTGGACCAGTGGATGGGAAATTGGAAATACATCCTGGGCATAACACGTATGTCTCTAAAGGACAGAGGCAGCCTGGAATTTTTCCCTACCATATATATATCCCTTAGGTTCATAGGTTCATACTAGTCTATCTGCCCTGGGGCATTTATAAGCCTAGCCCGATTGTGTTTGGCTTACGCCACCCCTTGATTTGAGTATACTGTGCCCTTTTTAAAGTTTAGTTTACTGTGCCTTTGTCTAATAGTGACACAGAAGTAATCCCCGGGACAAGCCTACGATCCCCTATCCACTCATCAAGATTCTTCTTGAAGAGAGTCAGTGAGGTGCTCTGCCTAACATGAATTGGAATTCTATTCCAGAGCAAAGGGAGCCTCTGGGTTATGAATCTGTCCCTCCAGCATGTTCTATTTATTTCTGTGCTGAGGTTCAAGTCCCTCGAGCGCGTGGCTCTAAGGGATTTAGATTTACTGAGGTGGAGCATGTCCATTAATTCTGGGTTGGACATAGCTTTATATGACAGGCATAAATCGCCTCGAAGTAGGCGGTATGCAACTGAGTAGAGCTGGAGTTTTTTTAACCGAGCAGCATATGGCATCTGTTTGAGTCCCTTGATCCTCCTGGTGAGGTACTTTTGGGGTCTTTCTAATTGCTGCAGGTGTCGGGTAAGGTACATCCCAAAGGGGGCATTGTATTCTATGATGGGCCTGATGAGGGATGAATAAAGGGGCACGATTACCTCTCTTGATCTAGATGTGAATCCTTTCATGATGAGGTGGGCTATGTAGAAGGTCTTTCTAACCACTTTGGCAATGTGGTTGTCAAAGGAGAGATTGCTATCAACTTGGGTCCCCAGATCCCTAATTACTTTCTCTGTACTTAATGGGTTACCACCTATGTGGTAATTTGTGGGCACATTGTTTTTGCCAAAGGGTATGACTATACACTTTTTGGCATTTAGCTTTAGACCATGGCTCTGGCACCAATTATCCATCTCTGCGAGACTTTTTTGAAGGATGTTTGTGTCAGCTGGAGAGTCGATTATGGCGCCCAGTTTGCAGTCATCTGCGAACTTGGTGAGCCATAGTCCTCCCACATTGGCCTGTACCTCAGAAAAGTAAATACCGAACAAGAGAGGTCCCAGGACAGAACCTTGTGGGACGCCACTTGTGACTGGTTTCGAGTCCGACATGGCTCCAGCAACTCTGACTCTGTGGGTTCTGTCTTTGAGCCAGTTTGCGACCCATCTTGTGACATAGGGGTTTATATTTAGGCTGGATAGCTTATCTATGATGCCCAAGTGGGGTATTGTGTCAAATGCCTTTGCGAGGTCCAGATAGGCTGTGTGGACTACCTTCCCTTCATCTATGGCCTTGGTGACTGTTTCGAAGAAGTCGACCAGGTTCAAAAGGCAGGATCTGCCCTTGACGAAGCCAAATTGGGTAGGATCTAGTGTCTGTAGGTCCCCAATGTCTTTGTTTATGAGTTCCATGATGATCCTTTCCATAGCCTTGCATACTAGGCTAGTCAGGCTTATGGGGCGATAGTTTCCAGGGTCCGCAGAGGCGCCACCTTTGTGGAGTGGGACCACTGTTGCTGTACGCCATTCTTTGGGCACATATCCTATAGTGAGGCTGAGATTGCACAGCAGTTTTACTTGAGGGATTAGTTCTTCTTGGAGTTCATGTAGGACGCAACCCGGGATGCCATCTGGTCCCATGGAAGCAGTGTTTTTTTTCTTTGGAGAGGGCGGCCTTCACCTGAGCATCAGAGATGTTTGGGGGGCTGCACTCTGCCGGGATAGATACTTGCTCTTTTGGGGGGGGGGGGGAGTTTGCACTGAACCTGTCTGCCAGGATTAAAATAACATCTAAGGCCTCATAAGATTGTGAGACATTTGAGAAGCTTGGCTAGACTTACAAAGGCCACCGTTGTCATTAGCCTACGTAACACAGGTATATTTATGCCTTGCCCTTAACCAGATTGGGGTGCATGGACTGAAAGCAGCCTAGCAACCCACAGCCCAAGGTATACAATGACAATGAAGGTTTTTACATTTTTTTTCTCATTACTAATGACATTCTTATTCCCATCCTGCCCAGAAAACTCTTTCTTGTAGCTGGGATTTCAGATGCAGTACACAAAGTATGTAGATCTATATGTAATTTCCTAAGCAGGAAGCAACACTGCCTTTTTGTATAAAATTCACACTATTTGCCTATATTTTGTTGCAATATCATCACATTTGGTAAACACTCCCCTCATCCATCATATAGTAGACAACACCCTGCTTCATAATAAAAGTGTAATGAGAGACTTTAGCCTTTAACCATCACATGGCAATAGTGGTCAGGAAATATTTTTAGTTGCTGCAGCTAACTGCAAAAGAATTTCATTTAGATCCAAGCAAATTCCTGCCTCTCTGCATAATGCATTGATTAGACCTATTATTGAATAGTTCTCCCTTTGGGATTCTTAACAAGCATATCAAGAAAATGGTTCTTAACTAAAAAAGATCACAGGCTTAAAAGACAAGAGCTTTCACTGGAAGTTGGAAGCATGTCCCTTTATTCAGGGTCCAGTTGATTCCTTAGGGGAAATTTGTGTTTAGCCTTTTGGGCCAATAGGGATCCAGTAGTCCAAGATCACTTATATCTTTGCAAAGCAAACATTTCCGCTAACACTATAACCAGAGATCTAAACTTGCTTCAGCAAATAAAATATTGTGTAGAGACAGATTTGTCACACAGTTCTTACCCCTTCTCTGGAACAAACTTCCACTCCAAATTAAGTAATGTGACATACATTCTTACTTCAAAAACGATGGATATCAGCAAATGCACCCCTGGTATGACTAGCCTGTTCCATATGTCTCAACTGTCCAGATTTTTGCAGAATGTCCAGGTTTTTGGCTCATATTTTTGGTCTGTTCCTCATAAAATTTGTGGTTTTATGGCAAATCATTGAGGACTGAATTCACCAAATAGTGACATATACTTGAGTTTCAGATTTCTAATCCTTCAGAAAATGCATGCTAATGCAAAACATATTATTCTAGTAACTTTTTAAGTCTATAAGAGCAATATTTAAAATCTGTCCCTATTTCTGGCCCCCCCCCCCAATTATTTTAAGCTTTGCCCAGATTTCTTGCGATAAGAAGATAAGCGCTATGCTTGTTGCTCCTTGAAAAAGAGGTGATGTATAATATGTTCTGGCAAGGAGTAAATGGTGACTGTGCCACGTTGCCTTATTGATTCTGCAAGCCAGATATCCCTTATATTACAATTGTTATATCTGCACTACTGCCCTTTCTTTCATAATACCATTTGCTTTAAAACCTTTATCATAGCCATAGCCGGCCTTAGGCATAGGCCGCCTAGGCTGCTGCCTAGGGCACTGCTCTAGCAGGGGCACTTTTCCAGTATTTGTTTGGTGTAGGTAGATGGGAATGGAGGCAGTGGGTGGTGTGGTGGGGGTGCCCTGGAGCCCTTTTGCCTACGGCACTAGCTGACCTAAGGCCGCTCCTGATTATAGCCCTTAAATACTTCACCATATTTCCACTCATCTTATCAAAAGCTGCGGTGGTGCAGCGGTAGCATTGTCGCCTCGCAGCAAGAGGTTCTCCCATTCGATTCTCGGCTGGAGCGCCTTCTGTGTGGAGTCTGCATGTCCTCCCCACAGTCGAGTGGTGTTCGAAAGACATGCGTGAATGGGTGTCAAGCTGGCACCTTGGCACCGTAAAAATCTACTGCCAATCATTAGCGGACCGGAGTTCTGCTGTGGCGACCCCTAACGGGGAAAAGCCGAAAGAAGAATATTTCCACTCATCTTATCATTCCTCTCAACTGTCCCTGACTTTGTCTCAGAATGTTGATCTGCTCCTCCTAATCCAGCCTAAATGTGATGATTTGGGGGGGGGGGGGGGGAGGAACTGGATTACATTGAATAACTAATGACTGACTGCAAAGACTCAGCCAAGCTAGTACCTTCACTGTGTAATACTTTAAAACCTCCTGCAGTGGAGGACCATGGGATATATGCAAATGACCAATTAAGGACATACCACTATTAAAGTGACATACGTTTTTTAATCCATGAAATGCATATTTATTCATATTCTCTTATGCTGTTAGCGTCTCAAGTTAATGATGCTAATATTTTAAATAGCGTTCCTGATTTCACTTATCCCTGATTCTGGAGATAACAGGTTGAAAGCTATGCAGCCCACTCTGGTCATTTCTAACTTGCAAGAGCCAACCATGTACTTTCTAGCTTCATACCTAAAATCTGGAATTCGGTCTAATACATCATACATACACCAACCCATTAAACTTTAAAAGTACTATTCTTACAACGAAAACCACAATTTATTATTTTCCTCATATTGCGACTATGGCATTACGGTGTACGTTTATTTAGCATATTTATTATTTTAACTTTTTTTCTTCATTTATTTCCGGTTGAATAGCACAGCTTCCCAAACGACAGAGTATACGAAAACTAGCGATCTAAGCCTTTTAGCACCAGTTTAAGTATATTAAAGAGGACCTTGTTAATATATATCTTCATTAATAGTCTTTCGGCACTGAACTTCTTAAATGCAGAATTATTAAATTATTTTCAATGTGGCATCACTGGGCCTGGAACAGGGAGGTTCTTGAAGTAAAACGTCAGTTGCCTTTTCCTGTAGCGTACGAATACACAATACGTATAGCTTCGCCACTAGGTGGCAGTGTTTACTAGCAAATCGCAACACAGCAATCTATCGTCACTTTCACTGGAATCTTTCCCATGTACATAAACAGAGAGGATTGTAGTAGTTGTCTTTCGGCTTCTCCCGGGTAGGGGTCGCCACAGCGGAACTATATTATTTATTTATTTAGCTGGATATCGTACTTTTTGCGTTTGGACGGTGATGCAAAACTTCGAATTTAGATCAACTGATGCATAACTAAAACGTAATTATAAATATTGGTAACATTCGGTGTCTTTTACAAATCTAACGTCTGGACAAGAGGAAACTTTTTATGTAGAAATGGATAACGTAATCCCTTAAAGTCAATTAAAATAAAATTCTTAAATGAAATTAATGTCAACACGCAGGTCTAACGTTATGAAGTTATTGAAAACAAGGTTTATCTGTACCTCTCTGCTTCTTCGGTCAAAAATCCGGTAAAAAAGCCAGAAATAACTCTGTGTTTGTGTGTGTGTGTGGGGGGGGGGGGGGGCTGAATTCCAGAACAAGTTTTACATTGTACTCTAACGCATTTATGTATACATCATGTATTTATTTGGAACCGGCTAGTCCATCGGCGTACCTGTCAACGTCTTTGAACAAAAAATCTGGACAGAGTCGTAAATAAAGGGGAGGTCGAAGGCGCAAAACTAGGGACACTTTTTTTAAATATTGCTCTTAAAAAGTTGATAGACCAACAGGTATCGTATTTGCATTAATTTGTTTAAGGGATTAAAGTTTGAAACTCAAGTGCCTGTCAATATTTTCAGACTTCAACCCTCAATGATTTACCAAAGATTTGCCAGAAAACCACAATTTTGTAAGAAACAGACCAAAAATATGAGGCAAAAATCTGGACATTCTACAAAAATCTGGACATTTGAGAAGTATGCCCATCGAACAAAAGCAGGACCATTTAAGAGGTATTTTACTACCTAAAACGGGAATGAGAAATGCGTTAACAAACCTCCGCCGCCCCCCCCCCACCTCTCGAATGTACCTCATGATGCTTCTCCAACCCCCTCATCCACACACCACCACCGTTACTAACATACCCTCCATCCCCACCCCAATAGATACCGAAGGTACTAGTCGGGTCATACGTCTCAACCTCTTAGCTCAGGAAATCTGGAGAAAGTCTAAAATACTATAGGGGTCAAAGGCTCAAAAATAGGGTCATACTTTAAGTATTGCTATTATACAATTAGAAAATTGCCATAATTACAAGTTCTGTGTTGGCATGCATTTTCTGAAGAATCTGAAAGTCTGAAACTCAAATATAATTAATTGTTTAGTAATATCAACCCAGAATAGCTTGCCAGCAAACCACAAAGTTAATGAGGAGCAGACTGAAAAAAAAACGAGGCAAAAAATATGGATATTCTGCGAAAATCTGGACAGTTGAGAGACTCGGGGACAAAATTGAGTTGGGGTGCAGGGCTAGGCTTATAAAGGCCTTAGTGGTCGTTGGGCTCGCACTACCACATGAACCCATAAGGAACGTTCCACATTTTGACTCCAAAGATGCTGTCATACATTTACAGTTCGTAATTTTAACTGATACCCATGATAAATGATACTAAATTAAATGTATCAAGAGAACGCTGTGCTTTAAGTATAAAGTAAGACATTTTAAGCATCATGTGAGCTTCCTCGTTGAAATTATTAGTAAACTGTTAGTGTTTCACACTTTACTCATTTAATCCCCTTTATAAGAAACAGTGTTTCACGTGTGAGAGATGATTAATATCTATACCCACACCATTTCTTTTTCAATAAACACAAACCCAGACAGATAACGCAAAGATATTTACCAGGGGATACTTAAATGGGGTTGCCTATAATCTTGCAATGCGCTTTAGTTCTAATAAATATCGGGAAGCCAGGTTTGCAAATAATATTTTGAGTTGTGCAGTAAGTTGTTTAAAACAGACGTGGGACCGTTTTATTTTAGTAAATTAGGTGAAGAAGAATTTCAGTTTAAATAACAATGATTTTGTTCAGCACCCATCCATAACCCTTTATTTTCCCATTTTTGCGCATGGGGTCGGGATGATAGGTAAATAATGACCATCATCTAGAGGCACGATTTACACCACCAGGTGGCCAGCACCGCCGCGGTAGGTCTTGGATGTACACTCACACCTATGGCCAACCTACTACACGTCTTTGGAAAGGTGAAGAAAACTGGAACACCCAAAGGGAATCCACGCGAATGTAGGAAGGGCATACAGATTCTCCACAGAGAGTCACCAACTAAGAATCGAACCAGAGACCCTCTTACTCTAAGGTGATAACACAACCCACTGCGCAACTGTTTGCTCGGTATCGGGTCTTTACAAATATGAGGACCTTCCCTGAAAGGGTGCATAAGCAGAACTTGTATTCTATCGTACAGCCCCCACCCACCCAACATACTGAAACATACCTTAGACTGTGAGGTCAGGCCACTGTTCCCCACATTTAAGACAGATACACATCATTGGTTGTTGATGTCACTGTATTATTTCTTAAATAAAATGCTAATTTCTTAACGGGCTATCTAAAATCTATGAAGGAAATTAAGATGATAAACTGAAATGAATGCAGACAGAAAGAAGCGATCGCAACAAATTCAAATACAATGAGTATTCCTAGGTAGACCCATGTCACAATACCGTGGGCGTGAATTGTACTGGTGAAATATATGAACCCTAAATGAAAAGCACTTTGTACACTTTACAATTGGGGTGTTCAGAGATTGGTTGAAATGTAATAATCTGTGCTGGCAGGTTACTTTAACGACTGACATTATACCCCCCCAGGTTAACAGAGGGAAATATATATAAGAGAGCTGGTAGAGCATGATGCACTGGAGTACAAACTCAGGGCAGCAACTGGAAAATACGCGATTATATCGTCGTAATTTTCCCGTCTCCTGGGAATGATTATTTAATAATCTCACCCACATACAGCCCTCTTGGGTATGTTGTGCTTTTGTATCAGTGTTAAACACAAACGCTCTAGGATTATATTTGTGTTTACAATCTATACATCGTCAACCACTTTTTCCCATGCGGTTGGGGTCCCACTTCAGCAGTGACAATCATCTCGAGCCGGTTGGCCATCCCTGCCTCGGTCGTAAGTCGTATACCCGTAGCACTCACACCTACGGCCAATTTAGAGTGCCCAACCACCTACTGCGTGTCTTTAGAATGTGGCGGAAACCGGAGCACCTGAAGGAAACCCGCAGGAAGGATTCAGCCTCTGCACAGGAGGCACCCCAGCCGGGAATCGAACGGAAAACCCTCGTGCTGTGAGACAGCAACGCTAACCCCTGTAACACCCATCTTTTTTCTATTGTTTCACACATTCGTAACATTTGGTTTTCCAGTTTGGCTTCTGACTGAGGTGCTTTCTGTAAGGACTCAAGAGTACCCAGGTCCTCCCTGTGTCCGCGGGTGTTTTCACCGTTTGTTTTTAGTTCTCCACCCCCTCTCCAACAGCCACCACCAAATGTCCATCCAAATGTCCATCCCCAAAATATGAAACATTGCCTCTCATGGGCAAAATGTGGAATGCTTGCTAACAACCCACTAACAGCAGCAACAACTTGAACTAGGAAGCTTACAGGAGGGTTAAAGTGTTACCTTATACTAATAAAAAGTTATTTTGATGAATTAATATGGTTCAGTATTATTTCCCAAGGTTATTAAGACACAAAGCAAAGAGTGCTTTACATAATTAGGTGCACTTGAGCTGTATACACACGTGTGTGTGTGTGTGTGTGTGTGTGTGTGTGTGTCTCCAGCGATATATACTGGCGTCCGGTTCACCATCAGTTTCTCTGCGTTCCACACACTGAGTACCGAGATAAACTGGTTCTATGCAACCCTGAAATAGGCTTACCACCTGTCCGTCTTTGTGCAGGACTGTCACTATTTGAGTAATTCAGTTCTGCAAAATATAATGGAAAATGGCAGATCTCCTGAGATTTTAGGACAAAAATATTCCTAAGTTTACTTTTCTCGTTGCATAAAACGATTTTGTATCTGAAACAATATAAGCAAATTAAATCAGTCTGTAAGGCCAAGCCTTTATTTTGGCAGAACACTGAAGTTCATTCCTTTGCAATGGCTGCATGTAAACTACACGTTGTATGGTTTATCATGAAAAACCACATGTTCCTAAAGTGCCCCACTTTGGGCGTCTGAAAAGGTAACAACCCTACCCTGAAATAGACAAAACATATGAAAAGAATATGTATGTTTAGTTGTAATTCTTTGCCCACTTTTAAGCAAAAGGCATTAGACGCATTTGAGACTGTTCAAGGTTTGATCACTACAGGACTCTTTGTAGTTACGACTTTAGGCAAAGGCATTGAAAGGTCATAACACAGTTAAATGGATAAAGAGACTATAATGGCATAATACAGTTCAAATTACTACATATGTGATATATATATATATATATATATATATATATATATATATATATATATATATATTTTTTTTGATCCGCGGTAGTGGTGCTGCGGTAGCGTTGTCGCCTCACAGCAAGATGTTGTCCCGTTCGATTCTCAACTAGAGCGTCTTCTGTGTGGAGGCATGCGTGAATGGGCATTCCTTATTTGAAGGTTGTGCGTCAGGGCTGGTAACTCGGCACGTAAAAATCTACTACCAAACATTAGCGGACCAGAGTTCCGCTGTGGCAACCCCTAACCCCTTCGGATAAGCCGAAAGACACAACAAAAAATATATATCTTTATTTTATTTTTATTTATTTTATTTTACATTTGTTGACCGGGCTAGTCTGACTGGATATATGTCCATTTTCAGTAGAGGCCAGGAGAGAAAAGCTCCAAGCATAGGCAGTGACATAACATACATTATATGCAGTAGTAACATGATTTGCAGTACATTATAAAGATTATACATAAAAAACTTATACATAGTCCTTTAGTAAGGCTTGGGCTAAGATCTAATACAGAAAACAAACATAACATAATTTTTTTTTTTTTTTTGCCTGGTTTACAGATGTACAAACGTATGTTTACATCTAGTGTAGATAAGGGCTAGCACTTTTAGAGTAAGTAAACTCTTATAGAGTTCTAGGAAGGAAATCTCATTAAATACTATTTAGAGGTTAGCTTACTAGTTAACACCGGAAGGCATCAGACAGACAGAGCAGAGAAGATATAGGGAGAGCAGGATGGGGAATGAGATATTAGTCAGGGTTAGAGCAGGGACATAGCCAGTGTGTTTTAAGATATTCTTTAAGATATTTTTTGAAAAGCAGTGTGGAAGAAAGAGTTGAGAGTTCATTTGGAAGCTGGTTCCAGGTTTTGCCCACTGCGTTAGTGAATAGTGAGTCCCCAGCCTTGTAGTGAAAACTAGGAGCTCATTAGCCAAGCGTAGTGCTGCAAGATTTTTGTATGGGGTAATCAGATTAGTGAGGATTGGTGTATTCTTAGGGTGGTAAAGGATCTTTTGGGTGATAATAAGTTGTTGACAAAGTAGTTGGTTCTGCAGTTCTAACCATCCCAGTTGTTTGAGGTTGTGGCAGTGGTGGGTTCTAAATGGGGCGGCAGTGGCAAATCTGGCAATGTTGTTATAGCTGGTTGCGAGTTTGCTAAGGTTATTTTTACATAGATTGGTATAAATGGCAGAGGCATAGAACAGGGCAGAGATAAGGTGGGTCTGGGCAATAGCAGATCTAGCTAATGGTGTAAGGAAGGGTTTGATTCTATAAAGGGAGCCTAGTTTTTTGTTGACAGATTTTATAGTAGTATTAATATGATCATCATAGCTGAGGTTGTGGTCTATTGTAATTCCTAGGAGTCGGGTTGTAGTGTCTGGAGATATGCTAGTTCCATTGTTAGAGGTTACTGTGAAGTGAATTTGTGGTGACTTTTGGGTAGGAGCAAAAACAATAATTTTGTTTTTTTGGGGTTCAGGAGGAGGCAATGTGGCATGAACCAATTTTCAACAATATTAAATACTGTTTGGGTGAGGGTCTGGAGTGAAGTTCTGGACTTAGCAGAAAATATTAAAGTAGAATCATCTGCATATTGTATGCAGATGGCTTGTGGAATTTTGGCATTTAGATCATTAATAAAAATTGAAAAGAGAAGAGGGCCTAAAACAGAGCCTTGAGGTACTCCAATGTTAACGGGGAGGGGGGGGTGTAGATAGATTGTGATTCCAGAGCACCGTTTGCTGTCTGTTTTCTAAATAGGATTTAAACCAAAGTAATGTCTGTGGGTCAAGTGATAGGGCTTTTAGTATGTCAATAAGTAGGTGATGGTTAACCATGTCAAAGGCTTTTGAAAGGTCCATAAATAGTGCAGAGGAAAGAGAGTTATTGTTACGATGTTTGTTTATATAGTCAGAAAAAGATAGCAGGGCAGTCATGGTACTATGGAATGGCCTAAATCCATGCTGACAGCAAGTATATTATTGTGGTAGAGGTGGTAAAGTAGTTGTTGGTGGATGCATTTTTCCAATATTTTAGCTATTGGAGAGAGTAAGGCAATTGGTCGAAAGTTAGAAATCTCAGTAGAACTACCACCCTTATGTAGAGGGATGATATGGGAGACTTTCCAGGTGGAAGGGATTGTGCTTTCTGTAATCATTCTATTTATAAGGATGGAAATAGGATGGGCAATGGCTTTAGCTGTTATTTGCAGGTATTCAGCTGGTAGACAGTCAGCTGAAGGGGTGCATGGTTTGAGTTTTTGAAGGAGGGTGCAAATGAGGGCTGTAGGTACTGGTTGTATATGAAAAAAGGAACAGGGCTATTTGTGGTGATTAAAGGGCTAGTACTGACAAGGGGTAGTGTATTAGCTAGAGTTTGAATGGCTTCAGTAAAGTAGTTGTTGAAGGTATCAGCAATTTGCTTAGAGTTATTATGGCTGATACCTGATGGGGCAGAAGTTTTAGAGTGCCCTGGCTGAAGTAGTTTGTTAATGCCTGACCAGAACTTTTGAGGTTTTTGCTGGTGGGTTTGTTGGAGGTGAAGGTAACATTTTTTTTTGTCGAGCAGAATTGCTTTTGTGGTGGCATTTCTTAACTGTTTAAAGTAAAGGTGGTCTGATAGGTTTTTAGAGTCTCTCCATTTGGCCCAGATTTTATTACGTAGGAGGATCTTTTGTCTAGTTTCTTTCGTGAGCCATGAGGCAATTTTGGTCCGTATATGGGTAGAGCGAGCTGGGGCATGGTATTCTAGAATTTGTAGGAATTTTGTATTAAAGTAGGACACTGCTTCATCAAGTTGAAGATGATGTAGTGGTGACCAGTCACATGCCTTAAGTTCATTTTGGAAGCTCTCTGGATAAAAGTGTTTTTTAGAGCGTGTGGTTTTGAAAATATTTGAATTTGGACTATGGGCTTTTTGCTTAATTATGTAGGTTAGAGTGTGGTCACTGATGTCATCTGGAAGGGTACCTGGTTTATATGTGTCAGGATGGCTGTTTATAAGGATCCAGTCTAGGGTGGTTTCCTTACTGCCTGGTTTATGGATTCTAGTAGGAGTGGTTATTATTTGGGAAAAAACGTATAGATTTATGTGGGTGATAGGGTTAGGGGAGCTACAGATGGCCCAGTCTATATTAAAGTCACCTAGCACTATGGTTTCCTGAGGTAGGTGAGTAGAGAGGCAACTAAGGATGTTTTCAAGAGTATTGATGTTATTTCCGGGTGGAAGTTAGGAGCAAATTATGTAAATAGATTTACAGTTGTTGATTTGAAATTTAGCAGTAAGGGTTTCAGCATTAGTATCTGAGGGTAGATACACATTGAAGGATGTAACTTGAAGTTCTGATTTATAGAGAATGGCTACACCCCACCCTTTTTGTTTTTGCAGTTACATCTCAGGATATTATATCCAGGTGGGGTAATTTCCTGGTCCTTAGTTGAAGGCTTTAGCCATGTTTCTGTAATACAAAGGATATCGAATGAGTGCACTTTTAAGAGTGCATGAAGGTGGGTGAATTTATTGTTAATGCTCGGATGTTGAGGTGGGCTATCAGGAGAGAGTTAGAGGGCCAAAGGGTGGAGGAGTTACTATTAACAATCAGAAACCGTAGCAAAGGCTACAGCAAAACGTAGGTAGACAAGCTCGTTTGCCTTACTAAATGAAAAGAAAAAAAGTACAATGATCTGTGCAAGTGTGGAATAGGCAATAAAGGACAGGTTAACAGGGTCAGGGAAGCAAGAGGGTCTAGTTATATCATCATGGAACTCATTAACAGAGACACTGGGAACCTCCAAACACTGGACCCTACCCAGTTCCGCTTTGTTAAGGGTAGATCATGCCTCCTAAACCTGGTGGACTTCTTTGAGACAGTTACCAAGGCTATAGATGAGGGAAAGGTGGTACACACAGTCTACCTAGAGCTCACAAAGTCCATCAACACCATTCCTCATTCTGGTATTATAGACAAGCTCACCAACCTGAACATAAACCCCTACGTCACCAGATGGGTTGCCAACTGGCTCACGGACAGAACCCACATGGTGAGAGTTGCGGGAGCTAGGTCCAATTCTAAATCGATTACAAGTGGAGTTCCCCAGGGCTCAGTCCTAGGACCCCTCCTGTTTAGCATATACTTCTCAGAAGTTCAGGCAAGTACAGGAGGACTATGGCTGACCAAGTTCGCAGACGACTGCAAACTAGGGACTATAATTGACTCTCCGGCTGACACAGACATCCTCCAAAAGGGTCTCACTGAGACGGATACCTGGTGTCAAAATCATGGCCTCAAGCTAAATGCCAAAAAGTGCATAGTCATCCCCTTTGGAAAAAACAAAGTACCCACAAACTACCACATAGGTGGTAGTCCCCTAAATACGGATGACGTAATAAGGGATCTGGGGACCGAAGTAGATAGTAATCTCACCTTTGATAATCACACTGCCAAAGTGTTTAGAAAATCCTTCTACGTGGCCCACCTGATCACAAAAGGGTTCACATCCAGATCAAAAGAGGACATTGTGCCCCTCTACTCATCACTCATCAGACCCATCATAGAGTACAACACCCCACTTGGGATGTACCTTACAATACACCTGCAACAGCTGGAAAGACCACAGAAGTACCTCACCAAGAGGATCACTGGCCTCAAACAGATGCCCTATGCAGCTCGACTGTAGAAATTACAGCTGTACTCAGTTGCATACCGCCTTCTCAGAGGTGATCTCTGTCTGACATACAAGGCCATGTCCAACCCAGAATTGATGGACATGCTCCACCTAAAGAAAACCTTATCCCCGCGAGCCACACGCTCTAGGGATCTAAACCTCACCAGAACAATAAATAGGACGCGGTGGAGAGATATATTCCTGTCCCAGAGACTTCCCATGCTTTGGAACAAGATTTCAATCTACATTAGGCAGAGCTCCTTGCTAACACTCTTCAAAAGAAATCTTGCCGAGTGGATGGGAAACAGAAAGTTTACCTCGGGGATCACTTCAGTGGCTCTGCTGGACAGAGGCACAGGCAACTAATCTAAGGGGGCAGCAAAAGCCAACACATTCTGGCTAGGCTTATAAATGCCTTCAGGCAGATAGCCTAGTACCTACCTATGAACCTATAAGAAATCCACTAGAAATTGTAGTATAATGTAAGAGTAGGCCTGAAAGCAAGTATGCACCGCCACCTAGTGGTGACAGGAGAAACTACAGGGATGCCTACTTCACTAAAGGGAGTCTAAATGGGCAAATGGAAGAGATTAATGGGGAAAAAAGGAACCTAGTAAGGGATAGGGGTGGAGGCGGGCTGTGGTCGGCTGCTTTCACACGGAAGACAAGAAAAACTCACTCAAGTTAAAAGGTAAATTATAGTAAAATACTTAAATACTTTAGTTAACATACACTGAGTCTTCCTTTTGATAAGACAGTAGGCAGTCTGAAAGGTATTTTGGGTGGTAGAGGCTTCTTCACCAGTTATCTGGAGGTGGTGTGCATTAACAGGAGTAGTTTCAGGAATATGTGAGATCTCTTGATTTGAGAAAAGTGAGGGAGCACCCGGACAGGAGTCTGGAAAAAAAAAAGCACAAATAAGTACAGTCAGAAGTAAATACAAAAGGGGGGAGGTGCAAAAGGAGTAAAAGGGTAGGGTAGATACAGGTCAAACTGGGTAGGAGGGAGGGTTAGCTCAGAAAACTGTTAGATCTATATAATCAAGAATAGTATAAAGGAAGGACCATTACCAGCTACTATAGAGGAAAATACACCCAGTTAAGAGATAAGACAGAGCAAGAGTACTGTGATGAGCCACGCGCTTTAGCCGTCTACATTCAATACAGTAACAAGGTAAGGTATCCACTAAAGGTAGAGGAGTAACAAGAGTACAGATAGACCATTTGAATAGCGAGAAGAGGTATAGTAAAAGAATAATACAAGCACAGATTTAACTGTAGAAGTTGAGCAGAGAGAAGGGAGGTAGACAAATATACAAACAAGCAGTCATTCCAGCAACAATTCAGTGCAGATAGTTCTTCTTCTTCTTCTTTCAGCTGCTCCCGTTAGGGGTCACCACAGCAGATCATCTGATTCCATTTCTTCCTGTCCTCTGCATCTTGCTCTGTCACACCAACCACCTGCATGTCCTCTCTCACCACATCCATAAACCTTATCTTAGGCCTTCCTCTTTTCCTGTTACCTGGCAGCTTCATCCTTAGCATTTTTTTCCCAATATACTCTGCATCCCTCCTCAGCACATGTCCAAACCAATGTAATCTTGCCTCTCTGGCTTTGTCTCCAAACCTTCCAACCTGGGCTGACCCTCTAATATACTTATTCCTAATCCTGTCCATCCTCGTCACACCCAGTGCAAATCTTAACATCTTCAGCTCTGCCACGTCAAGTTCTGACTCCTGCCTTTTTGTCACTGCCACTGTCTCCAACCCATATAACATAGCTGGTCTCACTACCCTCTTGTAGACCTTCCCTTTCACTCTTACTGGTACTCGTCTGTCACAAATTACTCCTGACACTCTTCTCCACCCACTACATCCTGCCTGTACTCATAGGTTCATAGGTTGGTACTAGGCTATCAGCCCTAGGGCCTATGCAAGCCTAGCCATAACAATTCCCTGGATATTTCTTCCCACAATATTTACTTCTCTGGACCCCTGTGTAGCAGGGCGACTGACATGATCCCCGGGATGAATTTCCTATCTCCCATCCAATCATCAAGGTTCCTTTTGAAGAAGGCCAATGAGGCGCTCTGCTTGACATGTATGGGCAGTCTATTCCAGAGTATGGGGAGTCTCTGGGTCAGGAACCTATCCCTCCAGCATGTTTTGTTCATTGTGATGAAAAGGTTTAGATCCCTGGAGCGTGTGGCTCTGAGGGATTGGGATTTCTTTAAGTGGAGCATGTCCAACAGCTCAGGGTTTGACATGGCCTTGTATGTTAAGCAGAGATTGCCTCTGAGTAGACGATATGCCACAGAGTATAGCTGGAGTTTTTTTTAGATGGTCAGCATATGACATCTGCTTTAGGCCTGTGATTCTTTTAGTGAGGTATTTTTGTGGCCTTTCCAGCTGTTGCAGATGTCTTGTGAGGTACATACCAAATGGGGCATTATACTCTATAATGGGTCTAATGAGGGATGAGTACAGTGGGACAATGGCCTCCTTTTTTCTGAATGAAAAGGCCTTAGTGATGAGGTGTGCCACATAGAAGGATTTCCTGACTGTTGTGGCGATGTGGTTATCGAAAGTGAGACCACTGTCCACCTGTGTCCCTAAGTCTCTCATCACACTTTCGATGTTTAGTGTCCTGCCACCTATGTGGTAATTCATGGGTACATGTTTTTTTTCCAAAGGGGATAACTATACATTTCTTGACATTAAGCTTGAGCTCATGGCTCTGGCATCAGACATCTGTTTCTGTAAGGTCCTTTTGTAGAATATCCACATCATTCGGGGATTCAATAATGCCAGTTTGCAATCATCTGCTAACTTTGTTAGCCAGAGTCCCTTAGTGTTGGCCTGTACTTCAAAGAAGTAGATGCCAAACAAGAGTGGTCCCAGGACTGAACCCTGAGGTACTTCACTTGTCACTTGTCTGGAGCTGGATTTGGAGTCGGCTACTTGTACAGTCTGGGTTCTGTCAGTAAGTCAGTTGGCAACCCATCGAGTGATGTATGGATTTATGCCCAGCTTAGTAAGTTTATCTATGATTCCAGAGTGGGGGATGGTGTCGAAGGCCTTGGCGAGGTCCAGATAGGCTGTGTGGACTGCCTTACCCTCGTCCACAGCTCTGGAGACTGATTCTAAGAAGTCAATCAGATTCAGGAGACATGATCGGCCCTTCACAAACCCAAACTGGGTGGGGACCAGTGTTTGAAAGTTGCCAATGTCTTTGTTTATAAGTTCCATGATAATGCATTCCATGCCCTTGCAGATCCGGCTTGTCAGACTGATAGGACAGTAGTTCCTGGGATCCAAGGCGGATCCTCCCTTGTAGAGTGGGATAACTGCAGCTGTGCACCACTCAGTGGGCACGAAGCCTGAGGTGAGGCTATGATTAAACATGACACTTAGGTGAGGTGCCAGTTCATTTTGTAGTTCATGTAGTACACAGCCTGGAATGTCATCTGGTCCCATGGATGCTGTATTCTTAGCTTTGGAGAGTGCAGTTTCTACCTGTGTGGCCGTGATTATTGGAATTT
Source organism: Protopterus annectens (assembly GCF_019279795.1). Taxonomy (NCBI): domain Eukaryota; kingdom Metazoa; phylum Chordata; order Ceratodontiformes; family Protopteridae; genus Protopterus; species Protopterus annectens. The sequence continues at coordinate 476,986,240 of NC_056727.1, forward strand.
GGCAATCTTTTGGTATTGAGATGGGCCCTTTAGGGGGTGTGAGGGGGGGGTGAAGTTGACACTAGATCGATCTGTCAGGATATTGGCAATATCCTTGGGATCAGTATATTTCATGCCATTCTGTTGTAGCTCAGAGCAGATCTGAGCATTGCCATTTAGATTCTTGACATAACTATATAATGCCTTGTGGTTGTCTTTGGAATCTTTGGCAATTTTATTTTCGTAAATAGCTTTTGAGGATTGTATGAGGGATCTCAGCTTCTTACTGAGGCTGGTGAGGGAGTTTTTTGCATCCTGGGATTTTCCTCTTTTCTGCAACAGTTTCTTCCTTCTGTTGTATAGTTTGTTTATAGCAGGGGACCACCAGATTGGCTTCCTTTTTTTGGAGAAGTGCATCTTGGTTCTATTTGGGATGACACGATTCATGCACGAGTGGATGTGCTCATACAGTGCCTTAGTGTAGGATTCTGCAGTCGAACTTCCAGATCTCGTCTGCGTGGGTGCTGTGAAGTTTGTCATGTCTGACTTCAGTAGCATGAAGTTGGCTTTGGAGAAGTTTTTTAAGGATGTTCCTTACTGGGAGGTGGGGGTGGGATGTGGATGTCAAAGGTGATTTGCTTATGGTCAGACCTGACCAAAGAGGGGGTGAACACTGGTGTGGAGCATCTATCTCCCATGTTGGTAATGACCAGGTCTAGGATACTGGAGCCCCTGGTGGGACAATGGATTAGTTGATCCAGGGTGTTGGAATTTATGAATTCCAAGAACCGTTGGTAACCGAGTAGTTTTCCCAATTAATGGCAGTGTAGTTGAAATCACCCAGTATTAGGGTGTTTGTTTGTATCTTAATATTTTCCAGTATGTTTAGAAAGGTGTAGTGAGAATCTTGGGGCATGGTGGGGAATCTGTAGCAAGCTACAATTTGGATTGCAGTTTTACCTAGTGTTAGTTGCACCTGGAACATTTCAGATGCACTGTGTTGGGCAACTAGCCTGGAGGTGTGAATATACTTGGTGAATATGGACATTCCTCCACCTTTAGTGTTTCGGTCTTGGTTTTGTGGCCAAAAAGTGTGGTAAGAATTGTAGCCTGGTACTGCAGGGGTGCTCTCTGGAGCCTTGAACCAGGTCTCAGTTACTGCACAGATATCGATGTTCTCCATTTTTAGGAGTGCCTCGAGAGAGTGCATTTTGAGGTTTAGACTCGCTCTCTTCTTCACCTCTCTTCCGCAAGCTCACAGTTTAAAGGCGACAGTGTACTACCACAGTATAAAAAAGTAACGCTCTCAGTGAGCTGGGCATACAGTAAAAGTCATATAGATTTGTAGACAACAAATAGCGTTAGGCAAGGAGATACACTTATATGTAATCCAGTTAAATAGAAAGCAGGTAGTATAAGTCAGGAGAATATGGAGATATAAACCACAATAGGAGCAGGTACTACCACAATAGGAGCTCACTCTACAAGCAAAACCAGTGTAATGCGTGTTTCACGGATGATTGTAATCTAATATATATATATATATATATATATATATATATATATATATAAAATATTTATATTACACACACATATATATATATATATATATATATATATATATACACACACACACACACACACACACACACACACACATGCGAGTGTGTGTGTGTGTGGTGTATTATCAGCGGTACTAGTACATAGTGAAGACGCATACTGTTAGCATAAATAACAAAGTACTTAAATTAATAAATACACAAAATGTGCGAGCTTGGTAAAAGCCTAGGTAGGCAGACAGAGAGAATACCAGGTAAGCTAAAGGGGTGGGCGAGGGGTTTGGGGTGTAAAAACACCTTAACAGGCCAACAGTAAGTTTTGAACTGGTTAAGAAGCTAAATCTGTGCGCACACCTCTCATTATCTTATCTCTAACAAACATTCAGGGGCTGATGCTGCAAATTAGGGATACCCTTTAACACTGGCACCTCTCAGATGTCCCTGCTTTTGCTTGGTTTTGTCTTACATTTTCCCTGTCTCTGTTAAAATGTCTGATTTTTTGATACAACATTGAGGATTACAGTCAGTGTAAAATTAGGGTTACCACCTGTCCCACTTTGCGAGGGACAGTCCCTCTTTGGGCAGTTGTGTCCTGCAAAAAAATTGTAAAAATGGCAAATGTCCTGAGATATTAGGACAAAATTATTTCCTATATTTTATGTAATTGTTGCATAAAACAGTTATTCTGTACCTGAAACATATAAATGTTCTAAGAAACAGAATAAGCAACTAAAATGCTACAAAAATAAGCTTTTATTTACACAAAAAAAGTGAAGTTCTCTCCCTTGTACTGGCTGCGGGTATGTTTTGACCTGCAAAATGTAATGTTTGTACCACAATTGTCCCACTTTGGGCATTTGAAAAGGTGGTAACCCTATGTAAAATGCTAGACATTAGAGTTCATTGTTATTATTGTTCTGAAAAAAGATGCAAAACGTGTTTTATTTACATTTTAATTGAATTAACGTACTATTTAAAAAGTACACATGATTCTGTGTCTTGCTGTCCTCCCCTCCCTTTTATTTTTTGCATCGCCCATAATTATTGAGCAAAGAAGTTGTAAACTAGGTACACCTGCATGCGTAATGCCTGACATTATTGGCTGATTGTAATCTTCAGTGATTTGTCAGAAAATCAAAACATTTTAGGAGACACGGGACAAAAAAGATAAACTCAGGGAAGTTCTGTAAAACCAGCGGTTGCTGGCTGGCATTGTTATTTTTATGGGATACTATATTTTTAGGTAAGGGTTACTGTGAATTGTTATGCAAGCGAATTTCTAACTGTATATTGCCCTGATTTGGTGCGTTTGGCCTTTTCTTTCCTGTGATTTTTGATTAACATGCCCCCAAAGACATGTACAACCGTGAAAGAAAGGGCTGTCCTACCTTCATGGAAGAAAAAGCTAAAACTGTCAGGAGAGGGCGCTATTGGCTAACAAATGTTGCTCCAGACATCTCTCTCTCTCTCTCTCTCTCTCTCTCTCTCTCCCCCCTTACCCATCGTGGTGATGTCACAACACTTAACATTTGTGAATGACAACAGTGACACGTCACGTGGAGTGTAGCTCTGCTGTTTTGTTACGTACGATATGGTGAGTTTGTATGCAGTACAGTTTGTGTAGGAGGGGTAACACTAATTACAGTTAAGCCAAATGTAGATTTCCAAGCAGCGTGAACAGCCACGAGTACTGCGAAGACAGAGTCCGGAGTCTTCTGCCTGTCTGCACTGTATTACAGAGAAAAAGAGTTTTTATGATTTTTTAACTTATCGCAGGAGTGCGTTTAATTGTGCACAAGCTGTTTTTGTTTTTAGGCAAGCTCGTGTGTGTAACGTTTGTCGTGCAGTACACTGTATGGAATTTTGTTGTTTTCCTTTCCACTTCGTGGGGCAGGCAACTCTAGTGATGAAAGAGCTCTTAGGCCTTCTGAATATGGTTACTGATATTTTTATAGCCAACCTGGGATTCGTATTGCTCTGTGCTAAATTATCCCTGTTGAAAACGCAACATGATACACATTTTTTACCCACCTTCAGTGGTATGAAGAGCTAAGTTAGTCGTCTTGATATATAATTATGGAAACAAGTTATGATTCTTATTTGATAAAAGCCTTGGCTGAAAGAATTTAATGCTCTGTATTGCTGATATGTTGTTGTATCTTTCGGCCTGGTCCCTGTTAAGGATCGCCACAGCGGAACTGCGGTCCGCTAATGATTGGCAGTAGGTTTTTACGTGCTGAGTAGCCGGCCCTGACGCAAACCTTCAACGAAGGTACGCCCATTCACGCATGTCTCCACGCAGAAGACGCTCTCGGTGAGAATCGAACAGGGCAACGTCTTACTGTAAGGCGACAACGCTCCAGCAGCACCACCACCACCATCGCAGGTAGTGATATGTGATTTTGATAATTTAGAAGCAAACTAGGGGGGAAAGCTTAGGACAGAAACAAACTAACAAGTGATTTTCCCCGGCCATTTTACAGCCTAAGCAAAGAAAAATGTTTTCCGTAAGTGTTTGTTTCTGGAAACGTGGTTAACTGACCTGTCGTGTACTGTACCAGTGGCATTTGGATTAATTTGTACACATTTGCACGGAAGCGAGGTTAATTTAGTACCACGCCCATATAAGTTTAATTATATAACTTGAGAAGCATCATTGGCCAGTAAACTGTATTCAGTTGTGCATCATGCCTAAATAACATATCGCAGCCAAAGTTGTTTAACTTAAAAATGTAAAGAGAGAGAGACAATAAAAAAGTACACTCCTTGACTGCCTGTGGTAATGTGACTTAGGTGGTATCTCAATCTCTTAACTTAAGAAGTTTATATAAAGCAATATTGCTCTTATAAACTTGGAAAGTTGTATTTTTGAAGGATATAAAGTCTCAAACTCAAATGCATGTCATTATTTAGTGTCCAATTCTTCAATGATTTGTAAGAAAACCACAGATTCTATGAGGAACACACCCAAAAATATGAGGCAAAAAATGGACATTCTCTGAATATCTGGGCATTTGAGAGGTATATGTCCAGTAAATGAGATATCAGCTGTTGGGTTTTTAGATTTTGATAATTCAGCTGCCTTTTGCAGTTGACAGTGTCTCACGAGCAGTTCCTCTCAATAGTCAATGCAGCCAGTGCCACAGTGTGTGGAATAGAAAACTGGAGAGACCTTTTGCAGTGGAAAATACCATTGCCCAACTTTATTGCAGGGTAATTATTTTTGTACAATGGATGAAGGAAGTAGCAGTATCTCTTAGTGTAACTGTGTTTGTGGGTATCTGGACATTGTGTAGTTAGGATATGACACATTACAATTGTATAATCCTTTGCACACTCACAGCTAGAAGGCAAACAGCTCAGTTACTGTGCCCCCCACCCAAAAAATGACAGCTGCTTACTGAAGGTAGTCTTAAGACCGACACACATGGCTAAACGGTGGAAAGAGTAGAACATATATGGGTTGTCATTTGCTTATTGCTGTTTGCACCTCATCCTCTTTCCTGCAAAATGAGAGAGAACATGTTTAACCTGGCACTGAAAGACACAGACCCTCAGAAAAGAACCGAGATTGTATACTTAAATACTGACACAAATATAGAACACTGCAAAAATGATAGTATGTGCAACTTTTTTTTTAATTTAATTTTATAAGCTTGGTTAGCCATACTCATTGTAGAGCCCATATATAGGGGGTACCCAATAAGAAAATCTGACAGAGACAACAGACTTAGGTTTGAGTAATTTATATTCAAGCAGCAATAAACTCAAGGTAGGAGAAACACCAACATAATAATTTAATATATGAATATGGGTGAGTAATATAAAACCTGTGACTACTAAAAACTAAAATTAGAGTAACTAATAAAAGTTAGAAAGATTTAATAATAATATGATTGACTTAAATGCTTGCCACCTAGAACTGCATTACAGAATAGAATTAATAGCTAGAGCTTCACCAGTGGACGCCTGGACATAGTTAAGACACAGCACAACCAAGTGAAATGTTTACACTGAACTGAAGAAGGCATTAGAATTTTTTTGTCATGTGTCTTAATTCTGTATGTTTAGAGCCTTATAGTTTTGTTTTTCATTACAATTTCACTTTGTAGTCCTTTTGTCTGTTTTTGGGGCCCTGACTCTGCTAGTATTTTTTCATCATATCCCTATTTTAGGCAAACCTACTTAGCATAATTAACAGTTCTGTGAAGGGTATGCTGTTTAGAAGCATGTAGTTTTTGGGGTAGTGGAGGGCTGCACTTGGGGTGGGGATGGGGTGCCTTTTTGAAAGTAGAGGACTGTGGTACACATTGGCATACAGTTCCAGAATGTAGAGCACACCATTGTGAGTATATGTCTGTGTGTGTAGTAGTGAAGTGTAATACCCCACAAGATGTACAGTAGCAAGACACACTTTTTGCCAGCTTACTTGGGCAAACAGCACACCCACATGTTAGGATAGTCACCCACCTGTCAGGTCACACCTACATAAGCTTATAGATTAAACATACAACCATAAATAATAAAAGTTTTTGCCAATGATGGGGCCACTTTTGTTATGCATATTTAGGGGCTGCCACACCTCCCCATAACCCACTGCCATTCATGGAATTTAGTAGTAGTATACTAGTCACTAAAGGCTGCGATGGTGGTGCTGTGGTAGCGTTGTTGCCTCACAGTAAGACGCTGTCCGGTTCGATTCTCAGCTAGAGCGTCTTCTGTGTGGAGACATGCGTGAATGGGCGTGCCTTCGTTGAAGGTTGTGCGTCAGGCCTGGCAAGCGGTATGTAAAAATCAACTGCCAATCATTAGCGGACCGGAGTTCCGCTGTGGCGACCCCTAACCGGGAAAAGCCGAAAGACACAAAAATACTAGTCACTAAAGGAAGTGACTTCCAAAGTAATGAAGAAGTTGGGGAACTGCAAATATGTGCAGTACAATTTCTGTGTTTAAGTAGGGCTGTATTTTGCAGGACTATAATACTGGAATAATTTGCTAGAGTAATATAATTTATTAATTAGCAAATCATTTCTGTATCTGGCAAAATGTCATGTTGCACCAGGAGATAACAATCTAGCTGATGCTGCAGTGAAAAAGAGAGACAAGTAATATAGAAGTGGGGGCGGGGGTTAAGGGAGGGAGTAACCCTCTTACATGCGTAAGCAAGAAGATTTCTTTCAAGCAGTGTTTGCAGTATGTTTTTATGCATCATTTGCAATATTTCTTAGGCTGTAGTATGGAGAGAATTCATCAGATAGACTTGATTCATTAAAATATCAAACTTATTTGGAAAGTTTTTACCATGTTGTAGTTTGGGGATGGGATGTTTTTAGTAACTGGTGATAAGCGTTTGCAGTTCACTTTTTTTTTGTTTTTGTGCAGCATACAGAACAGCATTTAGTATTTCTCAGGCTATGACATGTTAAGAATAAGCAAGTACTAAAAGTAACAAATGAATCAGTTTTGTATCTGACAAATCTTTGCTGTGTTAGAGCCTGGGACAAGAGTGTTAATATAAATTTTAATAGTAGCAGTATTTATGTTGTATGACTCTAGCATTTTTTAGCAGGGGAGGCTGAGGATCATTTGCTTCATGTCATCAAAAGAGATCAAACCCACTGCAGGGTATCACTGTGAGTGGGAATGCCCAAGGTTGTGCAATCTGGAGCAGGTAATCTTAGTGTAACGTTTGTGTGTGCAGTTGCATGTGTCATTTGTGAGGGGATTAACATTAGCACTTTTCACAAGGCAGTCTGAGAGGGGAACAGAGTTAAAGGTAAAATGGGGACAACTGAGAGGTGCATTTTAATACAATATAGGTGTGACTTGGGTGGGGAAGGGTATGAGTACAGACTGTTTGGTTGAGTACTTTTAGGTAAATGAGGCAGAAGTTTGGCAACACGTTTAGTGGATTTGCAGTCTTTTGGACAGAAGAAGTAGATGCAATTTATATGGACTACATTAAAAACCCATTATATCATCTCCTGCAGTAGTGTGATAAAATATAGCGACACAAGTTGAAAAGAAATTGGCAGCTCTTTTAATCTTATACTATTCTTGGGGTATGATAGTAACCATCATCGTGGTCTAAGACTCTGCCTTATTTCTTTGAACAGGATGTGAAGGAGTGTTACTTTGTGAGTTACAGAAGATTGTGTTTCATTACTGTAGTTATTTATTCAGTTTAGTATCTGTGGTAGAGCACTGATCCAAACCAAGCTATTTCAGTTTCAGCCTGCGTTTCTATACAGTAGTGGAAAGACAGCATTGGAATGGACAGACAACAGTCAGATTTAGGAATTTTTGAGCAATTATCTGCAGTGCAGAAGTTTGATGTCAGTGCTAAACAGTGTAAGGTTAAGTGATGGCAGAAGGTGTGTGTGTGACAGGAGTTAGTTCAGGCACACAACTTGTTACTATAACAGAAAAGCAGTACAGTAGTTCAAATGATAGGCCAGTTAATGTACACACATTGAATTTAGACTAGGGGTATTGAATAGTAACATACCACCTGAGCTGTCATACCTAGTTTTTGAGGCAGTGTCTTTAAAAGTAAATGGCTAAGATGGAAGCATCCACTTGTATTCCAGTGGAGGGATACCAGGATCATACTGGCACTTATCTTAAGTGGAAACAAGTTATAGGAGCACCTCATAGTGGATGAATGTTCTTGCAGTAAAAAGTAATCACAAAACACAGCTCGGATACCATTGGGACAATTTAAAAAATCTATTCGGTGTCGGTAGAAATCAGTAACCTTCGCACCACATGCTCTAGAGACCTCAGCCTCATTACTACAATCAACAGAACATGCTGGAGGGACAGGTTTATAACCCAGAGAGTGCCCATGCTATGGCATAGACTTCCCATACATGTCAAATAGAGCACCTCACTGGCCCTCTTCAAGAGAAATCTTGAGTGGATTGGAAGTAGAAAATTCGCCCCGGTGATCACTCCAGTGGCTCTACTCGACAGAGGCACTGGGAGCTAAGGTCGGATGGCACGATGCCAGGGTAATCCTATGGGCTAGGCTTGTAAAGGCTGCAGGGCCATTAGCCTAGTACACACCTACGAAAAACAGTAAGTGCCTTCATGCCAACAAATGGTACTTCATCAGACCATAAAATAAAACAAAGATGAGGCATAATTATATAAACATATGCTAAAACATTTTAAAACAGCACATGACCTTCTCTCATCCAATACAAGGAAACAAATCAGCAAACAGATACAAAATTGCCACTGAGTTATCTAAACAGGTCACGTGATTTCAAAATCGATCTTAAAGGTACCTTACCATTAAGACCCAAGCCTTTGTCTACTTGCAGTTTAATTATCCATCTAATATCATGTTGTTTGGTGATATTCCTGAAATCATCTAATCTTAAGACCACCTTCAAGTAATTTGATCACCATGAATAAAAAAATATGTTGCCCATCAGTCTCTAGCATGTTTCGCTGAAGCACTGTTTGAATGGAACTTACATGTTCTCTCATTCATTCTCTTAGAAAGCGATTTGTCTTTCCAAAATAAAATGACAAACATGAAATACAGTATGCTAAATGCACAAGATCTCTCATTGAACAGTCTGCTACTACTCTAAACCTACATTTCTTACCAGTAGTAGGGTGTATGAAACAATTCTTGCCATGAATAGAAGAGCACATGCATGCTCCACACGGTAAAATGCCAATAAAACCTCCTGTCTGCTTTCTTCTTAATCCACTTTTACCCTTAAGTGTATTTCCATAGCAAAGGTGGCTCTTTAAAGATTTTGTATTCTTAAAACAAAAATGAGGTTGGTCGCCTGCCCATTGTCTGGTCTTATCAGCTAAAAGGATTGGCCAGTCCTTTTTAATCACTCGTCATACAGCAGTAACATTACTAGTATAGAATAAAGGGACAGGAAGTCTTTTGTCATTAAGAAATTGATCTGTCCACAGTTGTTCAGAGCCCAATGATATACAGATATGTGGTCTAGCTTCATTTTCCCCACACCTGGAAATATCTAACTTCATAGCTTCTACTTCCTCCTTCTTATACCGTCTCTCTAGAAATTCACAGTGTAAATTAATAATGTCTTTAAGAAAATTATAATCATTGTTATTCAACCTTGATATCCTCATTCCCTGAGTTTTCAAAATATTTTTAAAAATGTAATTTGGATGCATACTATTTCTATGCAATACATTATTCCTATGACAGGTTTCCTATAAAGACCTATAACAAAAGATCCATCAGGCTTCCTACGAACTCTGACATCAAGAAACTCAATTGCTATATTTGAATACTTGTGTGAATTTTTAAGAACATAGTAGTAGCAGTGTGCAAGTACTTTACAAAATCTGTCAGCAGCTCATTTGATCCTGTCCAAACCATAAAGATATCCTCAACAAACCTCCGATAAAACTCAGTATAAGGGGCATACCTGTTTGCATTAAAAACATGGTAATTCTCCCATTGTGTCAGTCATATTTCCATAGCAATTTACACAGGGTGTACCCAACCTCTGCCAGTAGTAGTTTCCATCAAAGAGAAGCACACTATATTCTCTTGTGAATTCCAGAAAAAGACAAACCAAGTCAATGTACTGGGAACTATAATGGCTCTTAGCAAGGAGAAAAGTTTTAACCAATGCAGGATGGTGCATTGGTGCAGCGGTAGTGTTGTTGCCTCACAGCAAGAGGTTCTCCGGTTTGATTCTCGGCTGGGGTGCCTTCTGTGCGGAGTCTACATGTCCTCCCTGCATTCGTGTGGGTTTCCTCCCACGTTACAAAGACATACATCTGGAGTGTTTCTCCTCGGGCCTCCGCTGAAAATTGGCTTTGTTCCAAGTCTGACTTTCCCGGTTAACAAATGTTAAATAAATAATTAAATAAAATTCAATCCCTTGATCATTAGGAATAACAGTGAAAAGTGAATTGATATCTAAGGTGACCATGAAGCACTCTTAACTCAGTTGTTCTAGCTTGAGAAAAAATATAGATCTTGTAGAAATTCTTTGGTATCTTTCAACACTGTCTGTGTAGAGTCTAGTACAGGTCTTAATTGCTTCTCAGTAAAAATAGAAAGCAGCTCCATCAACCAGTCTCTTCCAGAGATAATTGATCTCATTGGATGCAGGAAGGGTCCTTATGTACTTTAGGTAACCCATGAAAAGTTGGAACCAAAGGTTTCTCGACAATAAAATATTCATGTAGTTCTAAGCTGGTGGGCATACTAACAAAACAATCATGTAAGTTAGATGAACAGATCTAAACATAGATTCAATACTTAATTATAGATCAGTTGAACAGCCAACATTTTAATACTTTTAACACAGAACACAGCATCTGTTAATACCATCGCTCCACCCTTAGGGCGAATAACAGTTTCTGAATCATTCTTCTAATATTAGCTCTTTACTACCATCTAATGTCCCAACAATGAATCCACCTACAGTCAGCCCTGTGAATGCGGCCAAATCTACCATTTATGGGGATGTTCATAGAAAAGTCCCTACATCTGTTGAGCAAAATCAGGTTTTTCCCTCACTACCACTCCCTGTCAGGAACACAGGCTTTGCTCCAACGAATCGCTCACAGAGTTGTTAAAGGAATAGGAGAAATTGGCCTATAAAAACAGGACCATGTGGAAACAAATCATTGATTATTGACATCTCTTCAAAAGTCTTTTCCAATCTTCAGATCTCCATTTTAAAGAGGGGACTCTTACTCCTGCCACAAAGGCTGATTTTACTGATGCTGTTTTGGATTTGAGACTTTTTGCACATGATCTAATGTTAAAACCAATGTTCTCTAATGTGTCTGCTTCACAGGGTTTTAAAAAACTGAGCATGTTTATTCCAAATATGCACCTTTTGATAGAAGCTTTTTGTAAAACATGTGAAAATGACCTTTATATACTGCTTAGTGAAGAGCACAATGGTAAGAAATTTTGTAATTTTACTAAGTTTGAATATGAAGCTGTAGTTAGCTTTAATAATGATTAAGACATTTTTATTCACCTCGCTGATAAGGGTGGAGCGATAGTAGTAATGGATGGTATGTTCTATTAATAGTATTAAAATGTTGTTGCCTTATCAACTATGTTTTTGCCTTATCAACTGACCTATAATTTGATAACATAAATTAAGTATTGAGACTATGGTTAGATCAGTTCATTTAACTTTATATGATTGTTTTGCTAGTAAGACCATCAGCTCAGAAATATATGAATATTTTAGTTTTGAGAAACCTTTGGTTCCAACTTTTCATGGGTTACCTAAAGTAAATAAGCACCCTTCCCTTCCTCCAAGGAGACCATTTGTCTCAGGCAGAGGCTAGTTGATGGAGCGGATTTCTATTTTTTAGAGAAGCAATTAAGACCTGTAATAGAGTCTACAGAAATAGTGTTGAAAGATAAAGAATTTCTACAAAATCAATTTTTTTTTCTCAAGCTATAACAACTGAGTTAAGAGTGCTTTAGTGCCATGGTCACCTTGGATATCAGTTCACTGTTATTCCTAATGATTGAGGGAATAAATTGGTTAGAATTTTTCTCCTATTTAATAGCCATTATAGCTGACAGCATATTAACTTGGGTTGACTTTTACTGGAATTGACATTAGAAAATAATGTTTCTATTTGATGGCAACTACTATTGGCAGAAATTGGGTGTTGTGATAGGTATACCTTGTGCATATAGCTGTGCCAGCATGACTGGTGCAATGGGAGAATGAGCCATTGCAAATAGCTGTGCCTCTTATATTAAGTTTTATCAGAAGTTTGTTAATGATTTCTTTATGGTTTGGGCAGGATTAAATGAGCTGTTGATGGATTTTGTAAAGTACTTGCACACTACTACTACATTCTTAAAATTCACGTACAAGTTAAGTTATTCACGTACAAGTTAAGTTTTTGAATATAGTGATTGAGTTTCTTGATGTTAGTAGGGAGGCTGATGGATCTTTTGTTAGAGGTCCTTATAGGAAACCCTGACGGAGGAATAATGTATTGCATAGAAATAGTATGCGTCCGCATTACATTTTTAAAAATATCTTAAAAGTCAGGGATGAGGATATCAAGGTTGAATAACAATGATTATAATTTTCATAAAGGCATTACTAATTTACACTGTGAATTTCTAGACAGAGGGTATAAGAAGGAGAAGTAGAAGCTATGAAGTTAGATATTTCCAGGTGTGGGGAAAAATGAAGCAGGACCACATATCTGTATATCACTGGGCTCTGAACAACTGCAAATAGATCAATTTCTTAATGACAAAAGACTTCCTGTCACTTTAATCTGTACTAGTAATGTTAGTCCTGTATGCTGAGTGATTAAAAATAATTGGCCAATCTTTTTAGCTGAAAAGATTAGACAATGGGCAGGCAAGCAATCTCATTTTTGTTTTAAGACTATGAAATCTTTAAAGAGGTGCCTTTGCTATGGAAAAAAGCTTAAGGGTAAAGGTGGATTAGGTAGAATGCAGATAGGAGGGTTTTTTTTGGCTCTTTATCATGTAAAGCATGGAATGGTTGCTTTGATAGCAGGAATTTTTTCATACCCTACTACTGGTAAGAAATTTAGGTTTAGAGTAGTAGCAGACTGTTCAATGAGAGATCTTGTGCATTTTGCATACTGTACTTCATGTTTGTCATTTTATGTTGGAAAGACAAATCGTTTTGTAAAAGAATGAATGCGAGAACATGCAAGTTGTATTCATAAATGTGATAAGAGCGCTTCAGCCAAACATGTTATTGAGATTGGGCAACATACTTTTTTATTCATGGTGAACAAATTACTTGCAGAAGGTCTTATATTAGGTGATTTCAGGAATATCATTGAATAACATGATATTATATGGATAATTAAACTGCAAGCAGATAAAGGCTTGGGTCTTAATGGTAAAGTATCATTAAGACTGATTTTGAAATCACATGACCTGTTTAGGTAACTCGGTGGCAATTTTGTATCTGTTTGCTAATTTGTTTCCTTGTATTGGATGAGAGAAGGCCATGTGCTGTTTTAAAATGTTTTAGTGTATGTATATATAACTTTGCTTTATCTTTGTTTTATTTTATGGTCTGATGAAGTCCCGTTTGTTGGCATGAAAGCACTTACCATTTTTACTGATTTCTACCAACATTATATTGTTCCAGTGGTTTCTGAGCCCTATTTTGTGATTGCAGTTTTATTCTTTCTATTCTTATCTTTAGTGCTCAGCATTAAAATCATATTTCTGCCTGAAGAATTTGGAGTAAAGCCAAACATGTATAATACTTTCCTATTTTATCAGCTTCTGAGTGTGTTAATTTATCTTTTCTTTCTTTATATTTTATTTTGCATATATTGTAATTATTTCTTCTTTGCTTTAAAGTTAGGACTGGTATTTTATTTAAATGTTTAATTGCCAGCTTAACCACTGTACTGTTTTTTATTTAGATAGTCCCATTATGTTTTGCATCACTATTGATTGCTTTTAGGCGCAGGCTATGGCTGAAAAGGGTATTGTACCACCCTGCAGACTTTTCATAAAAAATAAAACATTGCAGGGAGGGAGTGTTGGTTCTGCAGACTTGTGCATCCTTAATTGAGTTGAGATCATGTGACAGGCTGTATAAAGGGTGCTATTGTCCTCCGTGCGCAGTGCTCCCATTGGGGAGGGGCAGGGGGAGAATGCTTGATTACAGGTGAGGAAATGACACAGGCTGTTAATTTTTTGGAGAACAAGAGTAGAGCCTAAACATTCTTACTAACCCATGAAAAAAGTTAACTTATAGAAAGTTAAGAAAATACTTTGCCCTAAAAGATATAGTGGAGTCTTGGGTTGGTTTCCTGCAGATGGTTTTGGAAGTGAAAACCATTAAGATAATAAAAATATGTGAGAATGCCGGACATTCTTGACTCTTCTTCTGTTTAACCTTGTGGGCAAAAATCTGTTTTCATCTGAGAACTTTAAATATTTGAAATATGTTCATAGAGCAGAATGGGCAAAGCAGACCTGTCTGTTCCTATTAGCAATAAAAAGGGGGAGGGGGGCAAAGGAGACTGAAGTTGAATTGTTATAAGAGAAAATACAGTGGCTAGACTTAGGAACTGGTATAACTAGGTTGTAATGGAAGATTGCACAAAGGAAGATGACAAGATAAAGGGCAAAAGTAATACAAAGAGCAGAATGTCTAGGATGGGAGAAGAACATGCATGTAGAGGAGTAGCAGAGGATATTTAACTGGTAATTATGCAACTAGTGATTCATCAGTAAGGTTAGAGAAGGTGAAGGGTCTTGCATTGCTGATTTCTGGGCAATGGGATACTGAAGTATATAGATTTTAATGGGTAAACACACTAGTTATGTATTTTATTTAACTGGGGGTACAGCACTGATTTCCATGGACCTTTTTCAAATCCTCCCTAGAGTGCTCTCTTGTTTTGTGACTTGCTCAGAATCACACAGTTGGGCAATGAAGGTTGAGGGAATAGAACTCTGGATCACAGGAAATAGCTCAGTAACAGCTTCTTAATCCTCTGTGCCAACTGCCAAAAGAGTTACTTACAAGTACCTTTTTTAGGAATAATGTTGAACTGCTGTCTGGGTAATGGTTTTGCCTAGAGTCATATTTTAAAGAGTCAAATTGTTGTATTGTTATAACCAGTTCAGGTATGTATACACAGTATTAATTTACCCGCATATCACATACTGAATTCAGTCAGCTGCACAAAATTATTTAACTTTCTGAGAAGAAGGTAGATGCCTGAATAACCCACTTCCTGTTGTGCCATACTGCACAATTTGCTAGCACTTGTCTGATTTTGTCACAAGAGTTGTGAAAAGTGATGGGTAGATTGTAATCCACATCGTGGCATGCCGTATTGCACTATACACTGAATGTGCACGCTATTTGCACATCAAACATGTTTAGTTACTAATGCATGGTATTGTTCACCTTTGTACTGTAGTATAATCCAAATGATCCCGTGGCATTTGACCTCTGGAGTGATAGTGTTTTAAACTTTTAATTGTATAATTATATTCAGTTCTTTGATGTTTAGTAAAATTTGCCAGGTACGATAAGTTAAGGGGATGCATTGAAAATAGTTAGAACTTGGCTGTTTGTTTTAAGCTTTGTAGTGTTACATGTTTACATGCTAAGTAGAAACAGGTCATGATATGTTGGTAATGTAACACAAAACAAATCTGCATCATCAGAAGAATGCACACAAGGATAAATATGACTGTCTAAAATGAACAACATAATCTTTTTACTTATTTTCCTGTTGGAACTTTGTCCGACAAAGCCAGGTACGTGTAAGGTTATGTGACTTACTCCATCCAGGTTGTACAGTTAATCAGGATGAAGTTGGAGTGAAATTTGGGAGTTTACCGTTATATGTAAGAAACTCCTCCATGCATATTTAACTCCGGTTTTGATCTTTACTACTCTACCCATTATTTTTATTAGTAAATGAGTACCTACTATGTCCAGCAGCAGTGTTTCCCCTACAAATGCATTTACAGTCTTTGAATAACAGCTGCAAAGGTGGGCTTGTACAGATTGCTAACATTGCACCAGGTTAAAAACGTCTGTCTTTAAGGCTGTTATTACAGTTGGATTTCTCTTTCAGATATCCTCATCAAGTTAATGAAATGTTTGTAGAGTGTGAGTTATCTTCTGTGTGCATGGGCCCAAAATGGTTTTTGCCACCCCCCCCCCCCACACACACACACACACACATCCACATGTAACCATTATATAGTGTTTACATAAGGACAAGTTGCTGCTCCGGCAAGATTATTTTGTGATACTTGAACCCATGGCTGTGTCACCTCCTGTCATATAGAGGCTTCAGCTCACCATGATATTGTCAGGTTTTCTTTTTAAACCATACCTCCTTTCTGCAGTGGTGGTAGAACACCTGTCCTCTAAGTACAGGTGTAGACCGTGAGTGTACATTATCTTTACAGAAGCAGCTATAACTGCAAAACTTATATGTGCTGTAACTTAACTTAAAATGTTTACTTTCTATCTTCAGCATTTTTCCAAGTCATCTGTGTTATAGCTGTATGTTTTTTCCTCTTTCAGCATTCCCCAACTTTGAGTACAATGCGCACGTTTTTTTATTAGGCTGTGCTCACATGTAGTGAAGCCTACTTCTGCCATAAGATGTCGCCCTTGTAGCTTATGTGATGGCATACTTGTGCATGATTTCTTATTCATGAGCTGTGTGAACAAAGTTTCAGGCTTTTTATATTGTGAGGTTTGTAGACACAGCTGCTGAAGTACTATAGTGCCCATTGGACAAAGGCTCTGACAATGCAGTAAAGCAGGGTAAACAAATACAACATTGCTGCATTCCAGCTGCCAGATAAAATCCCCCTTCTCAGGCTGCAGGAATGTGTGTGTTTATGTGCTTCTGAGAGCAGTGTTATGTTTTGTTGTTTACAGAAAATAATTTCCTTATTTTTACTGTAAAGTACAACATGTTCACAACAGTGTAAAACAGAATGTTGTCAGTTATCCTTGACAGTTTGTAAGATTTCTGAATCAGAAATTTTACTCTGTCAAAATATGCTGTTTGTTTCCATGCTGGGTTATTATATTTGTTACATCACTAGATATTTGTTGCACAAAAATGTAAAACTGCCATAGTGATAGTTTGCTAGACAATTACATGTTAGAAATATCTTTTAATGAGGATACATATGTATGAAAATGTATATATTTTAAATGTTTAACTTTCTGATTATTGGTTAACTTTGTCATTTTTTGCTAATTGACATTATTAAGAAGCACAACTGCTTGAGCTGTAGCCATAGTCAGACGAGAACCAGGGGAGGAGGGTGAAATATATTGTGTTTATACAAAAATTTGTACTTTATGGACTAAGCTTCAAGAGCTTGACTGCTCTCCTTCTGTTTTTTTGGAAAGCCTCTCAACAGCTCTTGGAGCATGTCCTTGGTATAGCAGAAGTGGAGCAGAATTAGATTAATCAATTACCATGTATAGCCATGTGTTAGTCAAGCTCATACATAAGCTGAAGGCAGTGGTTGGGCCAAAACAAAAAAAAAAATAATTAAAATTCATTGATCTGTTTATGTCTAGAGGTTGAAGATCTGAAAGTATGTTCGGCATGCAGGTTAAAACATCTTTATATTTTAATGCCTGCCATTCTGCAAAACTGTTGAAGTATGCTTTAAATAAGTTAATGAAACACTGGCACTTAAACCCAGTATTTCACTGTTAGCGATCCCCTTCTGTTAAACAGTAGGCAGTGAAAAGGAGGGTTAGGAAGGTGTGATGATCCTTAAAATATAAAAATAAAGTATTATTTATTTTAATTTTTGTTTTAAAGATTGACATGCTGGAAAGCAATTACAACATACTTCAAACAATTGCATGAACTATTTTTAAACAGTGTAATTGCATGAACTATTTTTAAACGTGGTAAAACTGCATTAAGTGTAAAGTCAGTAAGGCATACAGATAATTGACACACATAACTGTGTTTTTTTGTTCAATTAATAATTTGTTTTAATGACTGCCATGCTGCAGTAGAAGTGGTCTTCCTTTCATATACCAAATTATTTGTAATCAAGTAGCCCACCTTTTTTTAAGACCACTTTTTTGGCATTCATTTCTTAACTTGTACATAAGTATATATGGTAGCATTTGTGGTAACAGAGGTTAAAATTTCTCAAACAAGAGTTTATTTTTCAGTGCAGTTGTAACATAAGCTTTAGCCTGGTTTGTATTTTTAATATAACCAGTGTGTCTTCTGCTGGGCAAGTCATTAGCTTCTGATAACACATTTGTACATACCGAGTTTTATTTCTTTATTTTTGGTGTATTTTTCTCCTTAAACTCCATTAATTGCCATATTTTCATTTTAATTTAGCTCTGAGTAGCTTAGTCATTATGCCAAATGTGGCATTAAGGGAGAACTGGATTACCAGTATTAGTAATAAATTGTTATGGAATAGGGAAGAATATTTCAGATCCCAATCTGCATTTCCTCTGTATTATGAGATCTTTTTATCTTTAGATATTCACCCTCAGCCATAAAAACGTAATATAGTTTCATATCCCCACCCTGTTTAGTTCATGCACATTTGTTGTAAGCCATTAATGAAGTTTGCTGGCTTGTTTTCTGTTTTTGTACCTTATGTGAGCAAATGACTGTAGACATTCTGGATGAAGTTGTAGGTGCTTTAACACTGTCATCAGTAAGGACTGTAATGGTGACAGTAGTGTTACCCTTAAGTCAGTAGGAGCTGTGACAAATATGGCACCACGAGAGGCTGTAATACTGACTGCAGTGCTGCACCCGTCTCTGGTTGCTGTGATACTGACTGCAGTGCTGCACCCATCTCTGGCCGCTGTGATAGTGACTGCAGTGCTGCACCCATCTCTGGCCGCTGTGATACTGACTGCAGTGCTGCACCCATCTCTGGCCGTTTGTGATACTGACTGCAGTGCTGCACCCATCTCTGGCCGCTGTGATACTGACTACAGTGCTGCACCCATCTCTGGCCGCTGTGATACTGACTGCAGTGCTGCACCCATCTCTGGCCGCTGTGATACTGACTGCAGTGCTGCACCCATCTCTGGCGCTGTGATACTGACTGCAGTGCTGCACCCATCTCTGGCCGCTGTGATACTGACTGCAGTGCTGCACCCATCTCTGGCCGCTGTGATACTGACTGCAGTGCTGCACCCATCTCTGGCCGCTGTGATACTGACTGCAGTGCTGCACCCGTCTCTGGTTGCTGTGATACTGACTGCAGTGCTGCACCCATCTCTGGCCGCTGTGATAGTGACTGCAGTGCTGCACCCATCTCTGGCCGCTGTGATACTGACTGCAGTGCTGCACCCATCTCTGGCCGTTTGTGATACTGACTGCAGTGCTGCACCCATCTCTGGCCGCTGTGATACTGACTACAGTGCTGCACCCATCTCTGGCCGCTGTGATACTGACTGCAGTGCTGCACCCATCTCTGCCCACTGTGATACTGACTGCAGTGCTGCACCCATCTCTGGCCGCTGTGATACTGGCTGCAGTGCTGCACCCATCTCTGCCCACTGTGATACTGACTGCAGTACTGCACCCATCTCTGCCCGCCGTGATACTGACTGCAGTGCTGCACCCATCTCTGGCTGCTGTGATACTGACTGCAGTGCTGCACCCATCTCTGGCCGCTGTGATACTGACTGCGGTGCTTCACCATTCTCTGGCCACTGTGATACTGGCTGCGGTGCTGCACCCATCTTTGGCCGCTGTGATACTGGCTGCGGTGCTGCACCCATCTTTGGCCGCTGTGATACTGGCTGCGGTGCTGCACCCATCTCTGGCCGCTGTGATACTGGCTGCGGTGCTGCACCCACCTCTGGCTGCTGTGATACTGGCTGCGGTGCTGCACCCACCTCATGGCGCTGTGATACTGGCTACGGTGCTGCACCCACCTCAGGGCGCTGTGATACTGGCTATGGTGCTGCACCCACCTCAGGGCGCTGTGATACTGGCTATGGTGCTGCACCCACCTCAGGGCGCTGTGATACTGCCTATGGTGCTGCACCCATCTCTGGGCACTGTGATACTGGCTGCGGTACTGCACCCATCTCTGGGTGCTGTGATACTGGCTGCAGTATTGCACCCATCTCGGGGTGCTGTGATACTGGCTGCGGTGCTGCACCCATCTCGGGGTGCTGTGATACTGGCTGCAGTGTTGCACCCATCTCGGGGTGCTGTGATACTGGCTGCTGTGTTGCACCCATCTTGGGGTGCTGTGATACTGGCTGTAGTGCTGCACCCATCTCGGGGTGCTGTGATACTGGCTGCGGTGCTGCACCCATCTTGGGGTGCTGTGATACTGGTTGCAGTGCTGCACCCATCTCGGGGCGCTGTGATACTGGCTGCAGTGCTGCACCCATCTCTGGCTGCTGTGATGCTGACTGAAGTGCTGCACTAGTTAGTGGGAGGTGATAATGAGGATGACAGTGATGCATCCCTTGGGAAGAGGTGTGATGATATCAGTGTTGTGCCTCTCACTCTGGGTAGTCCTGCGCCCTTGTGGGGGGTGCTGCCCAGAATACTTCTCATTTAGATGACACACATTTTTGTCTTGAGATAATTGCATCTGAAAGTTAACTTTTCAGGTTTACTCCGTCAGCTGTGCTCTGTTTGTGGGTGTAGTCATGTGTGCAGTTTCTCCCTTTAGCTCTGCACTTTGCTTTGAGTTAAGAGCACGTGTAAAAACTTTAGTTTACCAAATGCACATAGTCTGACATTTGCTATGCTCAACTCAGGAAAATTGTTCCTTTCAGAACTTGCAAACACAGAACCTTTCAGCTTGCTGTTGGCTCATTTGTTGTTCTTGAACTGTGAGCCTACAGCTTTCTATAATATTAATCATAAGTTCAGGTTCAATGAAACGTTTTTTTTTTTTTTTTTTGCAGAGTTCAGATTTTTATGTATGTGTGTGCATACGTATATGTATAGGTAAGTATATTTGTGGCACAGTGGTGCAGAGGAAAGTTTCACCTCACAGCAAGAGGTTCTCTGGTTTGATTCTCAGCTGGGGTGCCTTCTGTACTGAGTCTGCATGTCCTCCATGTGTTTGAGTGGGTTTCTTTCAGGTGCTCTGGTTTCCTCCCACATTCCAAAGACATGCAGTAGGTGGATTAGAGACTCTAAACTGGCCATAAGTGTGCATGTGCATGCGAATGTATGATGTGGAAGAACTACCGTAGCAGAGCTAGCCAGCTGTTGGTGTGAACATTAGTTCTAGATGATTGCCACTGTTGAAGTGACAGCCTGACCCCATGTGCAAAAATGGGGAAAAGGGGGAGATTGATGTTTATCTGTATATAATGTGTATGTACATGTGACTAAACGAACCAGATACCAAAACAAAAAAATAAGCCGAAAACTGTGCAAAACTTATGGATACACTCAATTAGTTGAAATAAGGAACACTTTAATAATGATGTTTAAGCGCTTTCATCTCCAAAGGAGACTTCATCAGAAATGGAAACAGAACTACTCAATTAATAACATTTAAATGCTACAAATGTCATGACATCACAATCAATGAATTTAAAGAAATAGTCATAAAATTCAAACCAATATAAACTTCAATATAATAAAAATTCTATGTTTCACATATGATGCAATACTACACAAATATTAAATTCATATAAAAAGTATATATATATAAATTATATTATATCTTCATAAAATGCATCAATATGTATATAAAGTGCATCAACTTGTTCCTATAACATGTATATCTAATTAAATTAAATTGTATATCAAATTCACACTGTATAAGGAATCAAATGAAATTACATTCTATTAGCTCTTCCCAACAACATAGGTGCCAAAGATACATAGTCATTTAAACCTGGTGTAAACATAGCTGCCAATCTAAATTGCCACTGGCTCTCATTCTTTTTTAGGGTATTCTTCCAGTCACCCCCTCTGGGGTTATTATATACTATTTCCAGAATACCGAACACAATTTTTTCAAACTTCTCACAAACAATAGAATGTCTGTATAAAGCATTAGTAATTTTTTGATTTTTTTTATATCATTTAGGTGTTCGTATATTCTATTTTTTAACATACGTTCAGTTTTACCTACATAAAAATGTCCGCTTGAGGTACACCAAGCCAAATAAACCACTCCTCTTGTTACAATTACCCTTTTTGAAAATTATTTTACTCTTAATATTGTTTAGAACTATACTAGATTCCTTAATTATATATGAACAATATGCACACATGCCGCATTGCTTAGTTCCTTGTTTAACTTTACTGGTATTGTCTATTCTCTATTCCAATAACTGTTTAACATTGTAACCTACTTTGTTGATAAACCTAGGTTTATTACCTACTTTCTTTCTCTAAAATTTCCTTCTTAGTCCTATAAATGTTCCAGTTTTTCTCAAACACTTTCCGAACCAATTTAGTATTCATGTTGTATTGTAAAATACAAGCCTTACTAAAATTTTCTAATCTAGGGCTATTTTCATTTCCACTTTTCTGAACTTCCTCATCTGAACAAGTACCAAGTAAAGGTTTGCATTTAATCCCCCATTGATTGTATACTTCTTGAAGAATATTATCTAAAAACGTTTGTGGATAACCTCTCTCTAAAAACATATTGGAAATAGTATTAAATTCTCTAACTAGATCTTCTTGACAAGAAGTCATCCGGGCCACCCTAATAGCTTGTCCTTTAACTATACTATTTTTTTTGTCCCAACAGGTGTTCACTTTCAAAGTGTAAATAAGCATTACAAAATATTTTTTCTATATACCAAAGATTTAAATCCTTCTTTTTCTTTTGAAATTGTTGTATCCAAAAATTAATGGAATTCTTATTATACTGATACGTAAAATCCAAACAATGGGTACTAGAATTTAGATAATCTATAAATTTAGGGATGTCACCCTCCATACCTGTCCATAGAATAAAAATATCATCCAAATAACGTAAATACAGTTTTATGCTACCTCAATAGGAACCCCCATTGACATATTTGTCCTCCCAACCTAACAAAACAAGGTTGGCATAGACAGGTGAGCATGCTGCTCCCATGGGGACACCCCTTATTTGTTGGTAATATTCACCTTCGAACCAAAGAAAGTTGTTCTCTAGTACTATGCCCATGAGTTCACAAATAAGTTTGACCATATCATTCTCTGATCTTGAATATTGAAAAAGTACCTCTTCAAATAAGGTCAAACCTTCTACTTTTGGAATACTAGTAAAGATATCTTTTATATCCACAGTAAGGAAGACAACATCACTGGTAAATAATTCTTGTTTAATACTCTTTAAAATTCCCAAGAATCTTTAAGTAGATGTGAAACATTATGAATAACATGTTGTACATGAGTATCTATAAATACAGTTGGAGGGTGGATTTTGGATCTCCTAGCAGCTGCAATAGGCCTAAACGGTGGTTTGCTGATGTTTTTATGTATCTTGGGGATACCGAAAAAAACAGGGACAACTGGGTCTTTTCTATATAAAAATTCATAAATGTCCTTGTAAGTTCTGCCATCCAATAGATATTCTTCCAAGTAGGAGTCAGTTCTGCCATCCAATAGATATTCTTCCAAGTAGGAATCAATTCTAGAATATGCTATATTTATCTGATTTTTAGAAATTCCTATATAAGTACTATTATCAAATAATAGATTTAACATTTCATCCGAATAATCAATGCTTCGGAATAACACCACTCCACCCCCCTTATCCGGAATCATGACTCGTATATTTTTATCTCTTCTTAGATCATTTAATAATTCATGTTCTCCCTTGGTTAAATTCCAATTATTGTTGTTCTTGTGATGTTTGAAAATATTGTAAATATCTTCCATAACCAACCTCTCGTATGTCTCAACCAAGGGATGTAGGGTGGGGTTGTATATACTTTTTTTTCTTTGGTAATATGTAACAATGAGGAAAATTACCACTTTCAGTTTCTTGATGTTCTAAACTGATTTCTAAATTAAGTTTTCTGGTGTATAACTTCAAAGGAGATGAAAGCGTTTAAATGTCATTATTAAAGTGTTCCTTATTTCAACTAATTTAGTGTATCCATAAGTTTTGCACAGTTTTCGGCTTATATTATTTTATTTATTTAACATTTGTTTACTGAGAAAGTCCAACTTGGAACAAAGCCAGTTTTCAGCCAAGGCCCAGGGAGAAATGCTCCACACACATGTCTTTGTAATGTGGGAGGAAACCGGAGTACCTGGAGAAAACCCCACACGAACGCAGGGAGGACATGCAGACTCTCTGCACAGAAGGCACTCCAGCCAAGAATCAAACTGGAGAACCTCTTGCTGTGCAGCAACATCGCTACCGCTGCACCACTGCACTAGATAGATATATAGATATATACATATATATATGTATATATATATATATATATATATATATATATATATATATATATATATATATATATATATATATATATATATATATATATATATATATATATATATATATATATATATATATATATATATATATATATATATACACAACACGTAGAAACAGACATATCTGTATATATTCAAAATTAAATATTATATGTATGTGTGCATATTTATTTATTGGCATTTGATTACTGGGAAAGTCCACTGGGCGGAAGAGCCCATTTTCATTGGAGGCCAGGGAAAAAAGCTCCGAGTACATAATGCATTTTACAACTTGAATAATTTAAACAATTTAAATTTAAGTGAAACAGATAGGTAAGCATCACAGTTCCCATACTTAAAACAGTTAAAATTCAAAAATAGACATGTATATAAAGAATTTTACAATACTGACAGGATCATTCATAGGAAAACATGATTACTCACACACAATTACATATGTATGTTTGTACACAATTAGTTAAAATGACTTAGTTGTGTTTTGTACATTATTTATGTAAAACATCATGAACTGTGTACATTGCCACTTTATAATGTTTGTGATTCAGCAAGCAGATTCTTTGTGTTTAGGTAGAGGGCTGTAAGGAAAACGGCTTTCTGTATTTGTTACAGCCCTCTGATTGAATATCACAGCAGGGAAAACGTAATAAAAGTTGCATTCTTTTTCTGTACCCAGGTCTCTTATAATCTATAGTAGCATTCAGGCTGTTAACATTTCTGCCCATTACTTCCTGCAGGTTTACCTTCATATTGTCAGTCCTACTATAGGCGAAACCGCTTCCGTGAAAACCGAAGTGCGAACGTCTCCAAAGTAGAATTCTACATAACTGAACAGCAAAACCTCACCCCCCTTTTGACCCTATGGTAGCACTGGTGTGGAGATGTGGCACGGCCGGAAATGTTGAATTCGACATTATTTTGATATTTGGAATTTTTCACGGTTTCGCGGAAACAGTTCGCTTAAGTGGCCGGTCGATCATGTGTGATCGATATGAAGGTAAACCCTTCCAGCATTACCCTTGCTCTCTTTTAAGAAATACTGGGAGTTATTTACTGCAGGTGGAATGCATTACTTTGAATATTATGATGCAAGATGACATAGTATTGATGTCATAACACAAGTGACCATGCACACTGAAAAATCAATAGCTTATTTTCAGAATGCTTTTCTAATTTGTGCTGAAAAGTGACCTCATTCTGTGGTTGTGCCACTCTGAAAAACTGAGTGTATGAGAAAAGTAAATATAAAAAATGTTGTTCTTTAATAAACAAATGGCAACATCAGCTTTCCTAGAGTATAGGATAATAAAATGTGCATACAAAAGTCATTTGGAGAGATGACTAATATAAAATGGGGAAGCGTGTGCTGTAAGTAATTGTATTTTTGAGTGTCATAATTATTTTTCATGTAAGTTAGACTTGTACAGTAGGTCATCTTTTTGAATTTAGATATATTTGTTTTTGATTTAATGTATCTTTTAGTGAGGGACTGTAAACAGTGAGCAGAATTCATGAGCAAGTGTTTTGTGTAGCCCCGACTAGGCCATATGATGATATTGTACCATGATCCTCTGCTTACTCATAGGGCTAGTCATTTGTGCTGTAGTGGGTCTCTGGCATAGTGTAGCTGCTGTTATGCACCTAAGTAGTAAGTATTTGTGCCAGTCAGACATGAGTACATAGCGGTGTATGAGCAGTACATGCAGAGCGACAGGAATCCATAGCGGTATATGAGCAGTACATGCAGAGCAACAGGAATCCATAGCGGAGTATAAACAGTATATGCAGAGCGACAGGAGTCCATAGGGGTATATGAACAGTATATGCAAAGCCTACCTGATGTGTGTAGTATTGAAGGCTGTACATGTGTGTCCCATCATCTTCCTTTGACTTTCCAAATCAAATGTGAACATACTGCTCATGTTTGTGAATCCCCCATATGTGTAGTGAGTTCTGTTTGCTGTCTGGTTTGCCCCATTCCACAGTGTGATCCTTGTAGTAATGGTGCTTATTGGCTAGAGCTGCCCCTTTCCCATGGTTCACCCTTAATGTTCTGCTGACTTCATCCTGTCTCATTACTTGTTATGAAAAGATGCACTGCACTGGGGCAGTCCAGGGTTCCCCCAACTACAGAGTTAATGTGCATTAGTTGTTGTCCGGGTTCTTCCTCCATTTACAGTCAGTATGGCCTCCTGTTCTGTGCTTATTTACTCTGATGCTCATGTTTATTGAGGCATCCCGTGAACTTCTTCAACATGCTGGTTGTGTAGCTTCTTTGCATTTGGTATGAATCCCATTGGGTTGACCTGGAATCCTTACATGATGTAAAAGCCATGTGTATGCATGAAACTGATGGACACAGAATAGTTGGCTAGGTTGGGGGGATGACAGAATTACTCCTAACTGCAGCAGCTCTCTGCTAAAGTATGTTGTAGGAAATAATGAGAATGCTATGGCCACGTATGTAGAGTGATGCAAAGGCACCTGAAGCCACATAATGCTGTACACTATAAGGAGGTAGCATAAAGCATGCTGTAGGGAATAATGAGAATGTTATGGCCACGTATGTAGAGTAATGCAAAGGCACCTGAAGCCACATAACAATGGTGTACACTATAAGGAGGTAGCATAAAGCATGCTGTAGGGAATAATGAGAATGCTATGGCCACATATGTAGAGTAATGCAAAGGCACCTGAAGCCACATAATGCTGTACACTATAAGGAGGTAGCATAAAGCATGCTGTAGGGAATAATGAGAATGCTATGGCCACGTATGTAGAGTAATGCAAAGGCACCTGAAGCAACATAACAATGCTGTACACTTTAAGGAGGTAGCATAAAGCTGTCCACAGCACTGTCCCCTTTTTTGTTTTTGAGAAGAGCAGAAATACTAGTATGGGACAGTGGAATTCTCTACAACTCTCAGCTGTCCAGATTTTCACAGAATGTCCAGATATTTGTCTCGTATTTTTGGTTTGTTTCCCATAATATTTGTGGTACATGGCAAATCATTAAGGATTAAATCTACTAAACAGTGAAAGAGTTTTGAATTTCAGACTTCATATAATTCAGAAAATACATGCTAATGCAAAATCTGTTATTCTATAAACTTGCCATGTTTATAAGAACAATTTTTAAAATCTGTCCCGATTTTGGGCCTTTGTCCTCACATTATTTTGTACTTTGTCCATATTTCTTGTGCTTAGAGGTTAGAGGTATATTCTTTGTCCTTCTGCGATGTCATGCTGTTTTCAATGGAGTAATAAGGCACTAATCTTTTTTGGTTTACTAGATCATTAAAACACCTGCAGGATACATTTTATGTCTTGGATACTTCCTTCTAACACTACCCTGGTACATTAAGTTGTACATAATGTATTACTGCTACATTCAGAAAAAAGAAAGAAATCCTGAATTGCTTCTGCTCCCCCTTTATTTACTACTTCTTATATTCTATGTGATGTAAATGTGATGTAAATGCAGCTAATGTCTTTCTATGCTTAATTGCCCACCAGTGCTTAATGTTTCAGGTGTCGTCAGTTCATTTCACTGCTTTCTGGAACTGATAAGCAGATATCAGTTCTGGAAGTTATACTAAATAAGATGAATATAGATAAACATAATCAGGGATGCAACAGTGTACGAGGTTCATAGGATGATACTAGGCTATTGGCCCGGAGGCCCTTATAAGCCTAGCCAAACCATACTAGACAGTTTATATTAGGACATTCAGGAGAGTTTGGACCCGACTGCATTTTGAACCGTGTTTTTTTTTTTTTTTCTTATTCTTCTTCCAAGAAAGTCACAGACTTGACGGAGGCACCAGAAAACAACTTTAATTGACTTCCAGTGGAAAAAAGAGCTTTCTTGTCTTACACAAGTGAGACTTAATCAGACCTAATGAGTCGAGTGAATTGCAGCTAAAACACCAAAAAATAGTCATGTGATATAATCCCATTAGCAATTGAAAAATACTGCAACAGTGATCTTCCTAAAAAAAATCTGTATAAAATACAGTTGGTAACAAGTTAAAAATACACAAGGTATAAAATGCATAAAAAATGACAGATTCAAGGAGTGACCATTAAAAAATCATGTGAAGGAAGGGACCTATTTTAGTGACTGTAACTTCAGTACACTTTTTAATAGTAACTCATTCATTAAGACCTGGGGTATGACTTTAACATCCAACTTTAGCTACCAATATAGCTCTGTTTTTGTACAAGTCATCACTGATCATAATGTCAGGGTCCCCTTACTTGTCTGCTTTCATGTGGTTAACATTTCTTTAAAGAAAGGGTATTGTAATTATGAACAACTGTGATTGTATATCTGATATTTTGATATAGCTGTATAATACCGACAGGAACAAATGTGTTACATTCATGGAAGTTCACAGGGCTTACAAGCAGATTGACTGTGCTTTAAACAACTTGATAGAGACTTGTATCAGTACTCTGATATGCCAAATCCAATAAGCCCATTTTTGTGAATCTTTGATATCCCAAAACAGTTAAACTGTCCACCCTTATGTCCATAGTGTTTGCAGTAAGATACAGAGATGGAACTCTGGGCTTTGTATGTGGACTACAAGTTGAATAAATTAGAACAAACTGCATTTTCTTGTCTTAAAGGCTCATGCCATTTTAATGAGTCTTTATGGCATTAATGATTTAACGTTTTTAGAGGCGCTTAAAGATTGTACTATAGTTTGTTTTGTTTTTTTTAACTTTGTTTTTCTGTAAAAGTACTCACCTGCAGATGCATGCAAACACCCTCTTTAGCTGAAAAACAAGTTTTAAGAGTTACTGTAAAAACTTTAAAAACTCCTAGTGAATGTGGATGTCATTGAAATTCCTAGCAATGTCCTGCATTAGTTGTAACGTGCAGGCATGAAGTACTTCCATCACTATTCAGGTGACTACTAATTAGCGTGAGTACTAATTAGGGTGAATTGTGGGTGAATTGTAACATGTGAACAACTGTAAAGCGATTAGGTTTTTGCAAGTCTGTTAAACCAACAGTTTGGCAATAAATTAACTAGTTGGTATTTTTTTTTTGCTATTCTGTTAATTTGACAAATTGGCAAGTACCTAATCGATTTACAATTTCTTTGGACATTACAGTTAAGTCTAGTATGTGCTTACCCCCCCCCCCCAAGTTCATCTTGCTGGCATGTTATAATTTAATGCAGGACATCAGGATGCGTTTCTAACACTTTTTTGTATTTGCTGGGAGTATTAAAAGTTAGTTTTTATGCTAATAATTTTTCAGTAAAAGAGTGTTTGTGTGTGTGTGGATATGCATCCAAGAAGTGTTCGTTATAAAACAAAGCTTAAGAAAAACTTTGTATAGTAATGTCTTTCGGCTTTTCCCGGTTAGGGATCACCACAGCGGAACTCTGGTCCGGTAATGATTGGTAGTGGATTTTTATGGTGCCGAGTTGCCAGCCTGACGCCCAACCTTCAAGAAAGGCATACCCATTCACGCACGCAGGCACCTACCTGCATGTCTTTTACGTCACTCGATCATGGGGAGGGGAGGACATGCAGACTCCACACAGAAGGCACTCCAGCCAAGAATCGAATGGGAGAACCTCTTGCTGTGAGGCGACAATGCTAACCGCTGCACCACCATGGCCTATGACATTTATATCTATGAACATGGTTGGACTTCACAATAATATCTTGTTAGCAACTGTGGAGACAATTGTTTCTTTGTGTACCAGCATCCCTCAGGGTAAAAAAGGTGGATTTTATTAAGGGAATTTTTGTCAGAAACAGGTGATTTTTAGTACTGATGAAAGAAACTTGATTTTACCTTGTGGAGATTCAAGACAAATATTTCAAGCACTCAGAAAAGTAGCAGAGAGGATACAGTAGACTCCAAATTTGCAAGCTTAGTTTAAATGCAATGGGAGAGAACTATGCTTTACAAAGTGGAAACTTTCGATTTGTTTTTCATTTACATTTTTATTTGCACAGTTTCTCAGGAACAGTTTTTAGATTTTTTTTTTTTTTTTTTTTTTACAGCTTACAAAATAGTGAGCAAAAGCTTTTGGAATCACAGTGTACAGACATGCTGATTGCATCAGCTTATCGTCTGTACAGTTGTAAGATGGAACCAATATAAAAAATAAATTTGTCCAGTTATAATATGGAACCAGTGTATCGAAGAAATTTATCAGCTATATATTTGAAATAATAAATTATTCAGACCTACCTTTTAATATTTGAAACGATGCGACTAACATAATGGACGGTAAAAGGTCCCACTTAAATAAAATATTTTGGTTTGCCTAGTTTCCTTCTTCAACCCAAGCAACCATAGTTTGGAGAATAAGTTGCTAAAGGTAAACAGAGTTAATTGTCAGACATTGTAGTCTATAAAAAAAGTCAGGCAAGCAAGAGCACGGCTCAGTCTAATGCCTCTGTCAGCATTACAGGGTGTGAGATCAATAAGGTGTTTAGATCTTATTTAATCAGTATCCCTGGTCTATATTAGATGAATGAACGCTTAAAATGTTGAGTATGACATGCATGACAGCTTTTAAGTGAAAGTTCATCTAAGCGAAACCTCATAATGTCGAAACAAGCAGTTTCGAAAAGTTATAGTTGGCCAGCCATCATGAAGCCAAAGGCTGACTGCTAAAATGTACTGTACACCATTAAACCCCCCCCTCCAAAAAAAAAACAAATCAACAAACAAAATAAAGTGAGGGACTTTGCCCCCCCCACAACCCCCCAACATGGGGGGGACTGTGCCCCCCCCACCCCCCTACTTAAATATACCAATTCCGAGATTGCACCACAGTGGAGGACTGTCATAACATTACACAGGGTGGATGATGAGACCGCACCACAGTGGAGGACTGTAAGAACAGCTAGACAAGGTGAATGTTCTGATGACAGCCGTTGGCTTCCTGATGGCTGGCCAACTATAACTCTTGAAACTCTTTGTTTTGACATTCTTAGGTTTCACTTAGATGAACGTTCGCTTAAAAGCTGTTGAGCATGTCGTACTTGACATTTTAAGCATTTGTTCATCTAATAGAGAACCAGTATCCTCTGGTGGTATAACAAGTTAATGCTCGTGGGTGCTGTCTTCATTTATCTATATTATAAGGTTTTGTGCGTTTCTTTAATTCACAGGTACGAGGGATTTTTAGTAGAATATAGATGGTATTGTTGGCCCGACTGTCTTTTAAATAACCAAGTTATACGTATTCCTTGCAAGTGCAGACATAGTAAATTAACTGTAAGGTATAATTTAAATTACAGAAAAGTAACAAAAGGCTTTAACAAGAAAAAAATCTGTCTGTTCCTGATGGTAAAGCATGATGTCCTTGTATCATATTCTTTATTTAAAAATAGAGTTTAGATATGGGAAAACAGAAACAATAGTCGAGTTACTTAAGATGGGAAGAAGTTGCTAAATGTTTTAGATACATATTTGTTATATAAATGTTGCAATGTAGTCATAGTGGACTGTATTTTAAATAAACAGCAAAATATAAAGAGAAAGGAAGAAGGAATACCCAGTAGTAAAACAGGTTTTAAAAAATTTGTTGCATGTACAAAGAAATGTCTTTGCTATTTCAGCATTCTCTGGCCAGGTTTTCTTTATAATGTACCTGAATTAATCCTCAAATTGAATCTCATCAGAAAAGAAAACAGACTAACACTTGGCTTCTTTCCTTTCTTTAACAGGGGTCATCATTTGCTTCTCTGTGCTATTAACTAAGTTTCTTAACTACAGTTTTACTTGTCTTTGCCACAAGATGTCACTCTTCTAGGTAGATATGAAGAATTTATACCCGCAGCTGAAATGAAACATAATACAATATAATATGTTGACAGGAATACAGAGTTTTATCTATGTTACTGTAGAGTCCATAATATGCAAGTGGTCAGAGTCAATGTCTCATCATACAGTTACCACACTAGAAATTGGAGCAGATAGCTTTTCCACTATATAATTGAATGAAAATCTTATACACGCATAAAAAATCCATTCTTTGAGTTTACTGTGGTGATTGTAGTATAAATATGCATTATGAAAACAACCATGTGGCGTAGTGGATGCATGTACTAAATTTGATTGCATGTATTGTGCATGGAGTATAGATGCTTTGTATTTTTTCCCCTGCTGCCTCGCAGACCTTCTCTTCTCCAGTCAGTCCACTTGTACTCTTCATTAGGTAAGAGCCGACTGAAAGGGCTCGTCATCCAGGCAGTGTTCAGAAATAGTTCAGCATTTTTTTTCCCAACCTTAACAATGCACTCACTTGGCAAGATGCCAGACCGGGGCCATTCAGCAGGCTGACAGCAGAGGACATCCATTGACAAAGGGTATTCCCTATAAGCAACCCTGCTGTTCCCACTACTAAGTGAGTGATGGTCTTTCCGATCTCCACCAGGAAGATAACACTACCCTGGAGTGCCTCTGAGTAACACAATCCCTCCAATTCCCTGTCTTACTCCTCCAGTACTGGGGTCACTAATCAAACCACTGTTGTGTGGGCTGTATTCAGGACTCTATATGTCTGCACAGTAGAGCTACACCTGGAGTACTGATTTCTAGACAAGCTCATGTTATGATGTTAGTCAGGAATATCAGAGTTATTGAGAGGCACTTTTAAAGTACAACTACAAAATAACCATATAAATGAACAACAGCTGATAAAACTCCCCCAAGAGCCAGAGTTTGCTACTTGGACCAATAAGGAAGAGATGTTTTTCTTTCTTTAATTTGTAAGCATAATCTTTAAAGATATTGTGTATTTGTAGAATGTTACTCGGTGATACTTAACTGAAACGTACACATGCAATCCAAGCTGTTGCACATGCTACCTCTTCTTGGTGCTTTTCGATTACTGTGATACAGCCAGGAATGTGCACGTGCAAACACACCGACACAAACATGTGTCCACTTTAGTGTGTACACACCATATTTCCTTCTGTTTAGTTCTTAACTAAGAAGATAAGAAATGGATGATACGTGAGCAGAAAGCCCATTACTTAATAAGGTAGGTTTCATATATATAATCCCAGAACCACATACTTTCTGTTTGGGATTGACGTTTTCTGTGAACCAGTGTCCTTGAACCACAGATATATTCATGCTAAAATATGTAGTATTGCTTTCTTCTGCAGAATTTTTGTGCTTGTTTGTTAAATGGCTAGACTGGTTCATAAAACCTTTTCAGTCGACACAGTCCAAGGGCAGAAAAAATTGCTGCACTTCTTGCATACAAAAAAAGAGTGTGAGATTAATTCCTGTAAAATAGTAACATCAAAATTCAAAGCATATTATAAGTAGTTGAAGTGTAATATTTAACCATATGTCACACAGCAGTAGCATTGAAACACTAGGAATGGTAACAGTGCAGAGATATATTACTGGTTTACTGCGTTACCTTACAGTATCAGTTTTTATACTTCTGCAGTACAACCTGCAACAGTCTTCTAAATTTCCACATGCACTCCCCCCCCCCCCTTTGTAAATCAGGATGACATTTCTATGACCTCATTAGGTTAGGGTCAGTGATCTGTATGCACCTTTTATGTCAGACTCCATTTTTGCAATGTTGCTGCTGTACCAGCATCCCAGTATTTGGAATGAACTTGGTCATCCATTCTTGTCTGAAATGTAATTATGGTATGATAGTCATCATTCCTTACTCTCTTAAGGATGCAGTTGGTCACCTTCCTACACTGAGTAAACTGTTTGTGTTTTATTATGGGGTATAGCTGGGATCACACATCCTTCTTAGCAGCTGATGTATGTAGTCATTGTTGTGACACTTCTGTACTTAGGTGGCTATTTTCAGTTTGATGTCTCCATTTGTAATCTTCCGTATCCGTGGTATGCAACTGAAACCTTTTCCTTGAGGCCACATAGCATGTTTTTCATTATTTATCATGTAGTCACGTACTTTTACACGATGCCTTATGCAAAGCTTCTGTCTGATGCATCAGTTGTCCTGAGATTGCTTTGTGTGCTGTTCTCTGCTTTCTGTTCGTGAACAACATTACTAACATCAAAGTAGCTGCTGCGTGAGCTGCATTTTAACATGCTAAGAGAAGGTGATCTATGACTTTGGTTGCCTTTGGTTGTTTGTCTCCATCTTTCTGCTAATCCGTTCATGGCTGGGTGAATGGGAGCAAGCATAAAGTGCGTTATTTACAAACTATGGGCCATTGTCACTAATACTCCTGTTGTGACAGGCTAGTAGTTAATTATATGCATATAGCTTCTGCTCATTTAAAGTCAGCAACCACAGTGGTCATTCAAACGGGTGGTCCCAATAACACTCTGCTATGTAGCTAAGGGAACTTATCAGTATATAATCACACAATAGGGTTCCTTGACATGGGGGCAGCTGATCCTTCCTAGCTGCAAATGCAAGATACCGTGACTCCTACTGTCTTTATCCTATCGTTCTGATTTCTTTTAGAATGTCCGTCAGTGGTAGTGGTAGATGTCCGATGATTACCATGTAGAGTACATCTGATAGGTCTGTAGTGTTAAGCTTGTGTGCCTTCTTGCATGGTGACCAGGATGGTTCTCAGCATTACCATAATGTTTACCCATGAGATTATACTTCTAGAAAAAGTTACCTGTGTTGCAGCTATGTGTCTGTTATGTTGGGACACCCCTTCCCTTGGATTAAAAATACACATCTGGAGTTAATACATTTCTTTTACTGTAAACTGTTGTTGACATACAGATGCTGTTTGAATTTCTTTACTCCTCAAATCATCCTAAAATGTTCTCAGTCAGTTTGGTCAGGTTTTATCATTGACTTTAAAACAATCAAAATGAGTCTTTTTGTTCCATCCAGAAATTTTCATGGTAGAAAAGCTGCCTGATCTATAAGTTAAAACATCCTACATCAGTCTAAAGGGTAAGAAGGGGGCCACATATGTCAGCTTTAAACCAACTTCTTTCATTATCAGAAGTCTTGTTCTGACGTTCCTGTACTTTCCCAGCTAGGTCTGTCCTGTAACAGTGGACTCGCCAATCAATAGGTTTGGTACACATTTGGGGTTGTAGTTCATCAGCTCTAAGTGCAGCCTCAAACAGAGCACGTTCTGAAGCTTGGGGACCTTTTACATACACTCTGTGTGACTTGTATAGTCCAAATTAGTAAAAAAAAAAAAAATCCTTTATCTCTGTTAGCTCAACGCTCATACAGTTTCAGCCTGTCTTGGGACCACTTGTGAGTTATTTGATATCTTCATCATCCCTATCAGTTACTAGGAAGTCAAAGTAACATTGTATCATGGGAAGTTCCTGTAGCTCTTAATCCATCTCCCTCCTTCAGGTGGTACACACACACACACACACACACACACACACACACACACACACACCACTCCGTAAATGAGCCTGTATATGTATTATGACCAAAACTTTTGAACAGTTGCTGTGCTTCTATTTGGGAGTTTGCTTGTGTAATATCAGTCTTTTTGTAAAGTATTCCTGCCTTGTCAGTAATTCAAAACTTTCTCACTTAATGGTAGCAGATACTGCGTGATATGCAGCTGTAGGAGAGTCATAACCATGATATTTCCTTAAATAGAAACCTTTCATCACCTTTCTTTTAGTACATATATGCTGTATAGGCTTTATTCATTTCTTTCCATTTGAGACAGTGCTTCACTAATTTCCAGTTCCACTTAGCTGTGACCAGATGAGCTTTATAAAAATTTAATGGATTAGAATTTTGTTTTTCCTTATTCCTGGCCTTTATGATGATGATGATGTCCCCATTTGCTGGTAACTGTGACAGGCGATTCTGCTGCGACTTTTATTGCATTGTTTTTATGATATATCAGTTGTAGTTGTTTAGTGACTTGTGCTGTCATCCCCACTGGACCTTTCACATTTCATCATGGGAGACCCATGGTGGTATTTATGCAGACAGGGAGAAACCTATCCAGACACTTGGAAATTCCTCTACTGTACTATGGAGGACAGATGTTTGCATAGAAAAATGGTGGGTAATGGACTCTGCTGTTCTTGAGGTACCGATTGGTGGAAGATGCTGTTGTTGCTGAGGAAAATGGAGAAAAAACGTCTGGTAATCTATTTCTTAACCAGGTGAAATCACTAAATAAAAAAGCCTCTCTTTCTGGAGTGACTCTTAAGCACTATCTTGTTAAGTGACTTGCTCAGAGTTAAACAGTAAGCAAATAGTGAAGGTGGGACTACAAAATGAAGGTTTATTTGCAGCTCATAGCTTCATTCCTGTACTGAACTGACAAAAAGTAAGGCACTGAAATGTCTGCACTTGAAATGCAGAGTCTCATTAAGCTGAAAGAAAAAGACAGAAAACCCAGGAAAAGAGCAAATTTCAAAGATTGCCCTCCTCCTTTAAATTTCTTTTTTGCAAGGGGGTAAGCCCCCTTGTCCCCTCCCAATGTGGAGGACAAGCCTAGCAAACTTATATATACCAACTGTGAGTGCGTCATACCTTAGAGAAAAGGGAATATTCCGGGAAATGACCATGTTGGACTTAGTAAATCCATTCTTTTGGCTATTCAGTCTCCTTGTTTCAGGACTTGTTCTAGCAGGTTCTGACATTTCAAATAGTTACAGTTTGTGTCTGTTTTTCTAAAGTTTTCGGATGGGAAAGAACCTTCAAGTGCAATTTCAGAAGAATACTGGATTTATGCTAAGAGGTATGTGGGAAGAAGTAAATACAGTATGGTAAGCCAGTCACAGTGTGGTGAGCATCTCACTGAGGAGACTGTAGGAGTCAGCAAGCCATGTGTTCTCAGCCTAACGCAAAGTTAGAGAAATACTAAGACAACATGAGGAGACCATTTTGGAGGTAAAGCCAGTGATATGGAGAAATCTACAGGATTATGTGATTTGGAGTGACATTGTTTGGAGTCAAAGGGAGTTTTTATTGCTTTCATGAAAGAGCAGACCTACGCCCCTGACAGGTATGGTTTCAGATAAATTGTGGCACATCCTTTGGAAATTGAAGTAGATGATATGAAGGCATTAACCCAGTT
Source organism: Protopterus annectens (assembly GCF_019279795.1). Classification (NCBI taxonomy): domain Eukaryota; kingdom Metazoa; phylum Chordata; order Ceratodontiformes; family Protopteridae; genus Protopterus; species Protopterus annectens. The sequence goes on from NC_056727.1 coordinate 477,023,745, forward strand.
AGGAAATTAGTCATCCATTGGTATTTCCTTTAAAATGCAGGCTATAACAGCAATTGTGATTTTTATTTGAGAAATATAAAAATGTGTGTTTATATTGGTGTTTGTATGTATTATTTGCATTTCCATGTATTTGTCTTTAAAAATCAGGTTATAACTGAAAACCTCATGTTCTTGTTATGGCACATACAAACTGTATGCATATTTGCCTTCATGAAGAAGGCTATAACAAAAATTGTGATTTCTTTTTTGTTATGCCACACAAAAAATATGCAGGCTTTTTACATATATTATGTGTGGGTGTATGATTATACAGAAATGTATTTATATACATGTGTATATATGTACTCGTATATGTATAAATGTGGGTTAGGGGACTTGTGTCTATGTATCCATGCATATATCATATACACAGTCACATGTGCATGCATGTCCATCTACTTGAAACAAACAAAGGGTTCATGTTCAGAATTATGATGAGGTCTGTGTTTTGGCAGTTTGGTGCAGAGGCTTAAGATGATGTACTGCTTGATCTGTATCCTGCATCAGTTCTGGGTTTGATTGATTCCAAAAGCTTCAGTTTATTCACTTGTTCTGGGTTTGATTTCTAAAGTTTCCATTTGTTCACTTCACCAGATATTTTTTGTGTCTAATGGGTTTACCCTGCTAATAAATCTTATAGGTTCATATGTGTTTACTAAGCTAATGACTATAAGGGTCTTTTTAAGCCTAGCCATACATGCCACCAAATCTCTGACAAGTTCTGATACCCTTGATAAGTGTAAGCATGTGCCTGGGAGATGAACCATTTACAGGTTACCTGTGTCCATTAGAGACATAGGTGCTAAACCAGGGATGAATTTCCGGTTTCCCATCCAATGGTCCAAGTTGCACTTGAATTGGGTTAGGGAGGAACTCTGCTTCACATGGACGAAGAGCCTGTTCCCTAGATGGGGTAGTCTCTGGGATACATACCTATCTCTCCAGCAGGTCCTGTTTATATCACAGGCAAGATTTAAGTCTTTGGAGCGGTTAATTCTGGTGTTGATTCTTTTGTGGATATGCAGGAGGTCCATCAGAGTGGGGTTTTACAGTGCCCTGTATGCCAGGCATAGATCTCCCCTCAAAAGCCTGTAGGAGACAGACTACAGGGATAGGGCTTTGAGGAAGTCTGCGTAGGACATTTTACTTATGCCCTGTCCTTCTTTTAGTGAGGAACCTCTGTGGGCGTTCAGTTGTTGTATATACCTGGTTAGTTACATACCAAAGGGGGCATTGTACTCGATAGGTCTAATGAATGCTGAATACAATGGAACAATGACTTCTGTGGACTTAGATGCCATACCTTTGTTTATAAGTTGCGCAACATAGATTGATTTCTTCACCACTCTAGACACGTGATGGTCAAAGGCTAGATTGCTATCCATGTGTGTCCCGAAGTCCTCGACTACTGGGTCAGCTCTAAGGTGTGTGTTATCAATATGATAGTTACCAGGGATGGATGACATCTGAAAGGATACTACTATGCATTCCTTGGCATTTAGTTTTAGTCCATGGTTCTTATCTTATGTTTTTGTTATGTGTTCTCAAAATGAATTTCAAAATATTCACGTCTTGGCTACTCAGAAGTTATGTTCTGCAGCCTGATCATAATCCTTCGTGAAAAGCATGTGTGCAGCAGATATTTTTTCTGTTATAACCTCTGAACATAACATTATCTTGCTGATTCCTACCCGTGTGTCTACTCACTCTAACTCTGCAGTATTATAGGTTCATAGGTTCATACTAGGCTATCTGCCCTGGGGCAATTATAAGCCTAGCCCGATTCTGTATGGCTTACGCCACCCCTTGATTTGAGTATACTGTGCCCTTTTTAAGGTTTAGTTTACTGTGCCTCTGTCTAATAGTGACACGGGAGTAATCCCTGGGACAAACCTACGATCCCCCATCCACTTATCGAGATTCTTCTTGAAGAGATTCAGTGAGGTGCTCTGCCTCACATGAACTGGAATTCTATTCCAGAGCGAAGGGAGCCTCTGGGTTATGAACCTGTCCCTCCAGCAAGTTCTATTTATTTCTGTGCTGAGGTTCAAGTCCCTCGAGTGTGTGGCTCTAAGGGATTTAGATTTACTGAGGTGGAGCATGTCCATTAATTCTGGATTTGACATAGCTTTGTATGTCAGGCATAGATCGCCTCAAGTAGGCGGTATGCAACTGAGTAGAACTGGAGTTTTTTTAACCGAGCAGCATATGGCATCTGTTTGAGACCCTTGATCCTCTTGGTGAGATACTTTTGGGGTCTTTCTAATTGCTGCAGGTGTCGGGTAAGGTACATCCCAAAAGGGGCATTGTATTCTATGATGGGCCTGATAAGGGATGAATAAAGGGGCACGATTACCTCTCTTGATCTAGATGTGAAACCCTTCGTGATGAGGTGGGCTATGTAGAAGGTCTTTCTAACCACTTTGGCAATGTGGTTTTCAAAGGAGAGATTGCTGTCAACTTGGGTCCCCAGGTCCCTAATACCTTTCTCCGTATTTAATGGGTTTCCGCCTATGTGGTAATTTGTGGGCACATTGTTTTTGCCAAAGAGTATGACTATACATTTTTTGGCATTTAGCTTTAAACCATGGCACTGGCACCAGTTATCTGTCCCTGTGAGACCTTTTTGAAGGATGTTTGTGTCAGCTGGAGAGTTGATTATGGCGCCCAGTTTGCAGTCGTCTGCGAACTTGGTGAGCCATAGTCCTCCCATGTTTGCCTGTACCTCGGAAAAGTATATACCGAACAAGAGTGGTCCCAGGACAGAACCCTGTGGGATGCCACTTGTGACCGGTTTCGAGTCTGACATGGCTCCAGCAACTCTCACTCTGTGGGTTCTATCTTTGAGCCAGTTTGCGACCCATCTTGTGATTTATATTTAAGCTGGATAGCTTATCTATGATGCCCGAGTGGGGTATTGTGTCAAATGCCTTTGCAAGGTCCAGATAGGCTGTGTGGACTACCTTCCCTTCATCTATGGCTTTGGTGACTGTTTCAAAGAAGTCAACCAGGTTCAAAAGGCAGGATCTGCCCTTGACAAAGCCAAACTGGGTAGGATCTAGTGTCTGTAGGTCCCCAATGTCTTTGTTTATGAGCTCCATGATGATCCTCTCCATAGCCTTGCAGACTAAGCTAGTCAGGCTTATGGGGCGATAGTTTCCAGGGTCCGTAGAGGCTCCACCTTTGTGGAGTGGGACCACTGTTGCTGTACGCCATTCTGTGGGCACATATCCTGTAGTGAGGCTGAGATTGTATAGCTGTTTTATTTGAGGGATTAGTTCCTCTTGTAGTTCATGTAGGGCTAACCTGGGACGCCATCTGGTCCCATGGAAGCAGTGTTTTTTGCTTTGGAGAGGGCAGCCTTCACCTGAGCATCTGAGATGTTTGGGAGGCAGCCCTCTGCCGGGATAGATACTTGCACTTTTGGTGGGGAGGGGGTGGAGAAGTTTGTACTGAACCTGTCTGCCAGGATATTGGCGATGTCTGTGGGTTCAGTGTATTTTTTGTCATTTAGAATCAACTCAGAACAAGTCTGGGAGTTGCATCCCAGGTTTCTAACATAACTGAAAAAAGCCTTATGATTGTCTTTGGTGTCCTGTGCAATTTTTCTCTCAAAGTTGGCCTTGGAGGATTTTATGAGGGATCGTAATTTTTTGCTAGTACTGATCAGAGATGCCTTCCCTATTTGGGATTTTGCTCTATCATGTAGTAGCTTCCTCCTTCTGTTGTACAGTTTATTTATGGCAGGGGTCCACCAGACTGGACGCCTGCCTTTGGATGATTGGGTCTTGGTTTTGTTTGGGATAGCATGATCCATGCATTCATGAAGATGTCCGTAGAATGCATTTATATAGGATTCTGCAGTTTGGGCTGTAGTTTCCACTGGCCCTGGGGCCTTGAAGGATTCCACTTCGGTTTTGAGAAGTGAGAAGTTCGCTTTTGAGAAGTTTTTCACTGTGGTTTTTGGGGCTGGGGGTGGGGTCGGGATGCGGGATGTGGACATCCAGTGAAATTAATTTATGGTCTGATCTTGCCAATGAGGGATATACTTCTGGTGTGGAGCATAGAGTCCCCATGTTGGTAATGATCAGGTCTAGTATGTTGTCCCCTCTTGTGGGAGTGGTGACTAGTTGTTCCATAGCATTTGAGTTAATTTCCAGGAATCTTTGGGCTAAGGTGCTGGGGCTTGAGTAGTGCTCCCAGTCAATGTTTGGGTAGTTGAAGTCGCCCAATATAATGGTGTTGGGAGAGATCTTCATGTTCTCCAATGTTTTCAGGAAGGCCGAATGGGATTCCTGACTTTGAGAGGGTGGTCTGTAGGATGCTATAAACTGAAAAGCAGTCTTGCCCACTGTTAGTTGCACATGGATGGTCTCTGATACTTCGTGCAATGCCACTGACCTGGAGGTGTGGATATCCTTGATAAATATGGAAACTCACCCTCCTTTTGTGGCTCGGTCCGGGTTTTGGGGCCGAAAAGCATGATACGAGGTATAGCCTGGTAGTGCTGGGGTGCTCTCTGGAGCCTTGAACCAGGTTTCTGTCACTGCACAGATATCGATGTTCTCCATACTGAGGAGAGCTTCGAGTGCGTGCATCTTGAGGTTAAGACTTCTGGCGTTTAGCAGCATTACCCTTAGTTTCATGTTCCTTGTGCTGTCTATGGGGGTGGGTTTGACTTTTGAGCCTTGCCTAAAAAAGGCACTATGGGGGTGGCAAGAGCCTTTGCCAATATCCGAAAGCCCAGTGGTGACAGGTGCAAGCCGTCCCTAGCGAAGCAACGTGGCTTGTCAAGCATGTCATCCCAGGCTGACAGACACTGGATCCCCTTTGAATGACACCAAAATTTTAGCCAATTGTTAAAATCGATCATTTTGTCTTTGTACTGTGGCATCATTCTAGGTGAGGGTAAGATGCTGCTCAAGGTCAGGGTCATACCAGCCTGGGCTACATGATCAGAGAGCTCCTCTATGTCTCTTTTCATGTAGTCCAGGGAGGTACGTCTCAGGTCATTCACACCAGCATGTATAATGACTGAGTCATATTTGTATTTGCTTTGGAGTGACCTGAGTGCTTGTGTTATGTGGCGGATCCTAGCACCCGACAGGCAGCTCACCGTGACCTTCTCTTTATTCAGCCTGGTGAGCGGGACGTCAGTGTGTCTGACAATAGAGTCACTTATAACAAGAGTATCAGGTGTGTTATTCAGCCTTAAGGGCTGTGGCTGCTTGGCACACTGACTTTGTGGGTTATGTGTTGTGTGTGTGTTTTGAGGTAGCGTTTGCTTGGATGTCTGCTTTGGAGGTCTCTGTTGCTTAGGTAGATTTTTATTTAGAGCCTCCGAGTATGTTTTTGTGTATTTATGTGTTTGGTTCGCTGATGTGGTGGGACTATGTGATACTGGAATTGTGTTGTGTGAGGTTACCTTCTCCTCCTGACTGGTTACACCAGTTTTGAGATGAGAGCTCAGCCTCCAGTTTGGCTAAATAGTTGCATCGCTCACATATATTTGAACCTGTTTGGAGGAGGAGAGGGTTGTCCGTGTACATGAGACAGTTGTAACATTACCTCAAAATTCCCAGATTCACCAGCTGGACTGGAGAGGAAACCATTGACTGACCTTTGGACATGCTAGAGTAACAGGGAAACTGAATTTAAGATGGACCAATAGAGGACAGGGTAATCGTAGAGAGTATAAGAGTAAGTAGTGCTTATGGTTTAATAGTGCTAACTTGTAGGATTACTTAATTGGACCAGTGAAGGGCCTTAGAATGAGAATATGGTGTTTAAATTGAGAGATAGAGCAGTTCTAAGGGAAAAAGTGAAGAGCAGACTTTGTGGAGCCAGGAATAGTTTAAACCCAATTAGGCGGCGCTGCCCGCTGTTGCGCTATGCACAAAAACGTGCAAAACCGCACAAAAGAGGGTTTTAAGAGAGGAAGATGAAGGAGTTTTGGAATTGACCCAAAATGGCCAATAAAACTACAGTTTCAAGTCAGTAACCACTCCCACAGGGGCAGGCAGGCTGTTCAATGTTTTTCACTGCCACTGATCAACAGAGAGACTTTCCTTTAGCCCAAGCAAAAGATGGCCTCACAGAAACTTACAAACAGTTCAAGAACAGCAAGCCTGTACCTGAACTTTTTTAAATCTCAGAAAAGTGGGAAAAAAAGCAAGATTTTTTTGTTTTTGTTTTTTCAGAGATAGCAGAGGTTAACAAGTATCAACAAGTTATAACAGTGCAGTAAATGACCCCACACAAGAGTGCTAGGCCAAAGAGATAAAATGCAAGTTTTGAGAAAAAAACGATTTTAAAAATAAGTGCAAACAGGAAATTCAGTAAACAGCTCTAGGTTGTGCTCTAAATACAGTTACTAATGCAGAAATCAAATTTAACAAGCCAGAAAATGCTCAAAATAGGCGGCTATGCAGAAAAACCTAGCAAATAAACAGAGGAAACATACTTAAAGTCTCAAAAGTGGCTCCTTTCTTCGCTCAGCGTTTTCTCCTCTTGGTGGGTGCTTCACCAACAGCCAACAAGCCTGAAAAGACCTCATGTCCTTTTACAGAGTCAGAAGCACACGGAGCAGTTTAAGAACCAATGTCCTGCAAAAGATTCTCTTAACCTTTTCAGGAGAAGAACAGATACCTCCTGTGCAGTCATACTTTAATGTTGTGGCACATGTTGCACCATAGTCTCTGCATTCCTTTTATCCTGCCCATATGTACAGGACATGACATTATGGTGCAAACAGAACTGAAATGATATGCTGTTTAAAATGTATAGAAATATGTTGGAAGTTCAGTGATTTATTTCTATGTCGTCGTACCTATGTTAGCTTTCTAATTTGGAATTAAGTTGCCTGACCTCCAATACTGTGAGAGCTATTACAGAGGAGCAAAGATAGATAGGGTGGTATGCCTTATTGGAGAGCATTATCTCCAGAATATGGGAAGAGTGAAGGTATGATGTCCGATTATAAAGGTGTTTAACAACTGCAGTAAGGATAAGAAAGATCTAATCTACTATGTTGGTGTGGAACTATGTTATTTCACATATACTTAGACTTTTCAATACCCACATACGTCTCAACCTCTGGGCATTAAAAATCCTAGTACTGGCCATTAAAACTCATAGCAGAGTATCAGTAAGAGGAGAACTTTCTTATTTTTCACAGTAAGGTATTTTTAGATACTAGATGTTGTATAGTTAGTGATGAGGAATCTTGTATAAGTTTACTTTATTTAATAAGACATGTACCTGTAAACCGGTGTGACGTTATGCGGAACATCAGTAAGTCAAGGGCAAAAGTCATAGTGTTATGGCTAAAGCATAGCAGCTGAGAGATGTGAACACCTGTATTTCCACAGCCACTTGACCAAACTCAGTCCCACTGCCACAATAATCCACAATCAAATGCATTTTTGTAGGGGTACAAGGTTTGCCCTTACATCCCCAGTCTGTGTGCTCGCTATCTTCACGGTCAAAGAGGAAATTAAATAATTTCTTTTTAGAGGTTGATGTGACCTCAGAGAGTGGTAACCACCACATTGGGTGGTGCAGGAGGGTGCAACTCCCCCCTACAGAAACACAGTATCCTGAGACAGTTTACCAGGTGGTGGCATAGTCCACAAAAGTATAGTAGGTAATGGAAACTGTGGGTCCATCAGTTAAAGTAGATCCAATACTTTATACGATCTTACTAATGCCACACTTCATGTAGAAAGTTCTGTATGTATGAGTGCAGGTTATATGAAGCAAATACAAAAGGAATGGCAGTGCAGTCGTCACGGGACAGTATGTAGCAAATATAATATCATTATACACCGAATACACTCATTATACAGTCAGCTTTACAGCGCACCTCCTGTGCAGTAATTTTAGGGGATATACAGTCCGTCATTAGTTTGTAGAGGGTATAAGTTCTGTTACCTTATCTTTGTTTTTTTTTCTCCAAGTAAAGTGGGACTGTTTAACTGTATCATCCTTGGAATCTGAGTTGTTGTTGTTGAATTCCACCCAGGATTGTCTGCTGGATATTCATACAAGTACGTTGGTTAGCAAAGAAGTTAAGGTTCTAGTCTGCTGGTATAGACATAAGTCACCCAAGTAGTGTTGGTTAATAACGCAAGAATAAAATATTATTAAACAACATTACAACAATGGCAGACATAGCAATTATCTTTAATGGGAAGAATAAATATTGTTAACGTTACATTTTGTCAGAAGGGATTTTATATTTTAAATACATTGGTTCCACCAAGTCAGCAGCTGGTTTCAAATACCAGGAAAATTTCACCCAAGTCTCTTTTAGAGAGGGGGCTTTCCAGAATCCCTTAATCCTATGTAATAGATATCCTTGACAATTTTGGATTAAAGTTGCCTGAACAAAAATATATGTGGTGGACAAAGAGAAGGCAAACCTCTGAACTGTTAACAGTGAGCTTCATGTTATCAGGAGTTTGCAAATTACTAATGTAGCCAGATCTGTAGAATAGTCAAGGTGAGGTTCATAGATGTGAGGTACAGGGCTGGTGTGCAGTAAAAAAAGACACACGAGGACCCTGCAACGTTCATAAATGTATGCAGATTCCATGGAGTATTTGCATACACAGGTTTACCTGGAAAAGTGCAGGTTCAGATCATGTATACACATGCTGTACAGCAAATGTTCTTCCTCTGATTACTGTTGTGGTATTGCTAACAAGCGGGGTATCCTGCTAGGGATAGCTGTATGTCTGCTCAGGATACACAAGCTACGGCATCTTACTTTCATGCCATATGCCCAATGTATGACCAAAGCACACCACGGCTATGAGGTATATATGTGATGTACAGGCACAAAGTACCTCAGAACTTTCTTGTCATTATCCAGAACACTGAACCTGCATTTCTCTGTTCTTCAGTCAGATGTACCATTGTTGCTGGCACATAATACTGCTACCTCATGGATAGGCTTCTTATCTGATACAGACTCATAATTGAGTTCAACAACTATGGAAAATAAGGGGCCTGATTCCAAAGGAATTGCCCCAAGTGTAAATGACCACTTGCACTGAGACCCGTTTTTTTTTTTTTAATCTGGAACCTGGTGTAAGCCTGTTTGTATATAGTCCTTACACCGAAGTAAGTCACCTACACTGAGAGCAAGTCTTTTGAAATTAAGGCAGACTTACACCGACAGCGACTATTTTGGAATCTGACCCAATATGTTGCTTCCGGAAAAATATAACAGATATCAGAACTCACACTAACGGCAGTAAATTAGTTTTGCAAGGGGTCTCAGCTGCCTGTACTTTCTGATGGAAAGGCCTGTGCTGCCCCATACCTCTGCCATGTAGTGGAGTTCCTTTGAGTAGAGGTAATACTCTTGAGATAACTGCAACCTCAGATTTATTTATATATATATATATATATATATATATATATATATATATATATATATACACACACATATATACATGTATATATATATATATATATATATATATATATATATATATATATATATATATACACACACACACACACACACACACATATATATATATATGTGTGTGTGTGTGTATATATATATATATATATATATATATATATATATATGTGTGTGTGTGTATATATATATGTATATATATATTATGTATATGTGTGTGTGTGTGTGTATATATATATATATATATATATATATATATATATGTATGTGTGTGTGTGTATATAGATATATATGTATATGTGTATATATATATATATAATGTATATTACCAGAAAGGCTCATCCAGACTCTGCTACACTTTGCTGTGAAGGAAAGGTTAGTTTGCTGTTATATTTTGTATTTCTGTATTGCCTTTCTATATTTTGAATACTGTAGTTTGTTTTCTTTACCTTGTGTTTTGCTTGCATTCTGTTTAACAGCATATTAAAACTTCAAAAGAGACCACAGCTCTCTGTTCTGAGTCAGGCAGAATTTTTCCCTCCCTCCCACCCATTTAAGTTGTCTTGTTAAATACCACTGTCTTTCTAGTTGCCCGCCTCTTATGTTAATCTGACCATATATCTCATTTCTCTCTACTTTCACTGGCTTATGTGAGTAATCACAAAACCATCACTTTTGAAATCCCACCCTTCAATTATTTAAATTTATTGGCCATCCTACAGTATTTCATAGTACCAAAATACAAAAGTAACCACCCTTTCAGTCCATCTTGCTGTTTTAAAATAGTAACTCTCCACTAAACCTTAACTTTTTAAACAGGTAAAACTCAAGTTACCTACTTTCATATCTAACTTCTCTAGTGCACACTGCAGAGTGCATTCTTCTCAATCTTACCTTTAAGCATCCCTGTTACTAGCACTTTCTCTAATACCTAAAAGATCATCTCTACTTGACTCCAAGTAGACTTTTCTCTATCTGTTAAACCTAGCACTTGCTCCTACAGTACTTATTACCTTGATACGGCACTCTTATAGATAGCACCCCAAAAGGCAAACCCCATTTCTCGGTCACCACGCCCCCGAATCTCTTTTAAAGTTTTTTGTCTAGTCCTTCTAGCATGTCGAGGATCAGTTGCTAGTGTCCTCTCCTGCTCAGCTGGTGAACCTGGGAATATTGAGGCAATGTTACAATTGCCTCATGTACACAGACAACCTTCTCCTCCTCCCACAAAACACAAATACATGCGAGAGATGCAACTATACGGCCAAACTGGAGGCTGAGCTCTTCAACATAGGACTGGCAAGACCAGTCAGGAGGAGAAGGTTACCACACACACTATAGACCCAGTCTCACATAGTACCATCACAACCTCAAATCATACACATAAACACACAAAGACATACTCGGCTCTGATCAAAAATCTACCAAAACAGCAGAGGCCACCAAAGCAGACACCCAAACAACCACCACCTCAGAACACAACACCTGCAACACATAGACCTCACAGTCAGAGTGTCAAACAGTCACAGCCCTTAAGGCCAAACACAATGCCAGACACACTAGTCATTGGTGACTCCATAGTCAGACACACTGACGCCGCCACCAGACTGATTAAGGAGAAGGTCACAGTAAGCTGCCTGTCGGGCGCTAGAATCCACCACATAACGCAAGCACTCAGGTCTCTCAACAGCAGGTACAAATATGACTCAGTCATTGTCCACGCTGGTGTAAACGACCTGAGACGTACCTCCTTGGACTACATGAAAAGAGACATTGAGGAGCTCTCTGATTATGTAGCCCAGGCAGGTATGACCCTGACCTTGAGCAGTATCCTACCTTCACCAAGAATGATGCCACAATACAGAGATAAGATGATCAGCTTTAACAATTGGCTTAAACTCTGGTGTCATTCAAAGGGGATCCAATGTCTGTCTGCCTGGGATGACATGCTGGACAAGCCACGCTGCTTAGCAAGGGACGGCTTGCACCTGTCACCCTGGGATTCCGGATATTGGCAAAGGCTCTTGCCACCCCATAGTGCCTTTTTAGGCAAGGCTCAAATTCTAAACCTACCACCCTAGAACACAAAAAGGAAAAAAAACTAAGGGTAATGCTGCTCAATGCCAGAAGTCTAAATCTCAAAATGCACGCACTCGAGGCCCTTCTCAGTATGGAGAACATCGATGTCTGTGCAGTGACAGAAACCTGGTTCAAGGCTCCTGAGAGCACCCCAGCACTATCAGGTTTTACCTCTTATCATGCTCCGCCCCAAAATCCGGACAATACCAAGAAAGGAGGGGTATCCATATTCATCAAAGACACCCACACCTCAAGACTGGTGGCAACGCACGATGCATCGGAGACCATCCAGGTGCAATTAACCATAGGCAAGACTGCTCTGCAAATTGTAGCATGTTACAGGCCACCTCACAAATTCAGGAACCTCACATGGCCTTCCTGAAAACACTAGAGGGATAAATGTATCACCAAACACCATCATACTAGGTGACTTCAATTACCCTAATATAGACTGGGAACACTACTCAAGCCCAAACACCCTAGCCCAAAAGTTCCTGGAATTCATAAACTCAAATGCCATGGAACAACTAGTCACCATCCCCACAAGAGGAGAAAACATACTTGATCTCATCATCACGAACATGGGAGCACAATGTTCAACACCGGAAGTATACCCTCACTGGTGAGATCAGATCACAAACTAGTCTCGCTGGAGGTCCTCATCCCACCCCACCTGAAATAAAAAGACCACAGTAAAGAACTTCTCAAAGCCGACTTCACACTTCTAAAGACTAGTGTGGTCTCCTTTAAGGCCCCGAGCGGGAAAACAGTACTCAAGCCGCTGAATCACTTACAAATGCCTTCTACCAGCACCTGCAGGACTGCATGGATAAGGCAATCCCAAGCAAAACAAAGACTCTTTGTACCAAAGGCAAGCGTCCACTCTGGTGGACCCCAGCCATAAACAAACTCTACAACAAAAGGAGGAAGCTACTACAAGATAGAGCAAAATCCTTAAAAGGTAAGACACCCTTGATCACTATAAGTAAAAACTAAGAGCTTTCATAAAATCATCCAAAGCAAATTTTGAGAGAAAAATAGCTAAAGACTCAAAAGACAATCATAAGGCCTTCTTTAGCTATAAGTTAGAAACCTGGGAGGAAACTCCCAGATATGCTCAGAACTAGTTCAAAATGATGTGAAGATTACTGATCCTACAGACATTGCCAACATACTGGCTGACAGGTTCAGTGCAAACTTCTCCCCTCCCCAAAAGGAGAGATATCTATACCAGCGATTGCAGCCCCCAAACATCTCCAACGCCCAAGTGAGAACTGCTCTCTCCAAAGCAAAAACACAGCATCCATGGGACCTGATGGTGTCCCCGGCTGTGTGCTCCACGAACTCAACGAGGAATTAAACCCACAGCTAGGACAGCTGTTTAATCATAGTCTTACCTCTGGATATGTACCCAGGAGTGGCGACTGCAACTGTGGTCCCACTTCACAAAGGCGGTGCCTCCACCGACCCTGAAATTACCGCCCATTAGCTTGACAAGCCTTATCTGCAAAGCCATGGAGAGGATCATAATGGACCTCATAAATAAAGACATAGGGAATTTGCAGACTTTGGATCCATCCCAGTTTGGCTTTGTCAAAGGCAGATCATGCCTTCTAAACTTGGTTGACTTTTTCAAACAGTCACCAAAGCCATTGATGAGGAAAGGCAGTCCATACAGCCTACCTCGATCTGGCGAAGGCCTTTGATACAATACCCCACTCGGGTATCATTGAAAAACTCATCAGCTTAAATGTTAACCCATACATCACAAGATGGGTTGCAAACTGGCTGAGTGACAGAACCCACAGGGTCAGAGTTGCTGGCACCATGTCAGACTCAAAGCCTGTCACAAGTGGTGTACCACAGGGCTCAGTCCTGGGCCCACTCTTGTTTGGCATCTACTTTTCCAAGTACAAGCAAACACAGGAGGGTTATGGCTGACAAAGTTTGCAGATGACTGCAAACTGGGCCATAGTAGAAAACACATCTGACACAGATATCCTTCAGAAGGGTCTCACAGAAACGGATAACTGGTGCCAGAGCCATGGCCTAAAGTTAAATGCCAAAAATGCATAGTCATACCCTTCGGGAAAAACAAGGTTACCCCTAGCTACCAAATAGGTGGCAATCCACTGAGTACAGAAGAAGTTATCAGGGACCTGGGGACCCAGGTTGATAGTAGTCTGTCATTCGACACCCATGTAGCTAAAGTAGTTAGGAAGACCTTCTACATTGCCCACCTTATCATGAAGGGATTCTCATCTAGATCAAGGGAGGTCATAGTCTCCCTATACTCATCACTCATCAGACCAATGATTGAGTACAATGCCCCATTCGGAATGTATCTGACCCGACACTTGCAGCAGCTGGAGAGGCCACAAAAGTTCCTTACCAAAAGGATAAAGGGTCTCAAACATCTGTCCTATGCTGCCCGACTGAAAGAACTCCAGCTCTATTCAGTCGCCATCGCTTGCTCAGAGGTGACCTTTGCCTAACATACAAGGCCATGTCAAACCCAGATTTGATGAATATGCTTCACCTCAAAAATCTAGATCCGTCAGAGCCACAAGGGCGGGAGACTTAAACCTCGACACGGCTATTAATAGGACGTGCTGGAGGGATAGATTCATCACCCAAAGACTCCCTATGCTGTGGAATAAAATCCCGGTATATGTGAGGCAGAGCACCTCGCTGGCCTTGTTCAAGAGAAATCTTGACCAATGGATGGGAGATCGCAGATATACCCCAGGGATTACCTCAGTGTCACTGCTCAACAGAGGCACAGCAAAATAATGGGTATAGTTCCCCATACTAAAGGGGTGGCGTAAGCCACAAAACTATGGGCTAGGCTTGTAAATGCCCTCGGGCAGATAGCCTAGTATGAACCTATGAACCTATATAATATGTATGTATATATTTCCTGTGTACATTGAGAGTGTTGTGAGAATTACAGTTACTGTCCTCATATTATCAACAGGCACCCTTTATAAATGTATAGCAGTATATAAGCATTTTAAAAGGGAGATGTTAGATGTATGGTGCACACATAGCTTTCATGCTAAAGACGGATTTTATTATGCTCAATTGTGTAATTTAGTGGACATGCAGTTAATCTAAATTAAAATGTCTAATTTCTTGTCATTCACATTTCAAAACAATGACACTTCCAAGATTGCAGCACTCCTCAATTTTTTTTTGAGTAATTGCCCACACAGCTCTGCTGTCTAAATATACTTACTTTAAGATTGTCCAAATGTGAGGGAGATGGAAAAATAGTATGCAAGGGTAAATCTCACTTTCTTCCTCTTTTCTAATTCCACAGCGTAGTCGGTATGTGACTCGGACATTCCTGATGCAACAAGATGTTGATAGCAAGAAACTGGTGACTTTCCTGTGCAAACTTTCTGGGATTTGCTCTTCTGGGCTGTGATAAATAGTCGGAATGTGAATCCTAATGAGCTAGCTACAGGGCTTTGCATGTTGTGTTTGTGTTTATCTTGGGATTTCCCTCAAAGCTATACCACATCATTGAGGCTATACCCCATATGCAGTGTCTGTCTGGTTTGCAACTCATTCACTGCTCCACAGGTTATTACAGTGTTTGGGCATCCTGGTGTCAATCACCCAGCATCTATCCATTAATCTTACGACACTGGCAAGTGCATTGTTTGCCATTGTTCCCTACCTGAACAGAGGAATACTCACTGTTTAGATATATTTTCTTTTTTATTTAATTTAATGTTTCCCTTTCAGTAAAGAAAACTGTGAGCTATTGGCCTTAGCAATTTGGCACTGCAGAAAAAATTGAGGGAGTGGATTCCACTCAGCAGTTTGATATATTTAAAATAGAAAAAAAAAATAAAATCTCTATATATATCCCTGTGCCATATCTGCAGAGTCTGGAAGTTGGCACAAGCCTGTTGCAAGCAGCTTGCTGTCAGTCCCAATATGCTTAAAGTTATCCACTATAATTTTGTATATCATTGCTAGGTACATTAATCTTGTTGTTAGTCACAGTTAACCATTGTGGCTGAAAACGAAGTTTTCTGCATCCCAATGTATGTTTCACTCTTTTGAGTAGAGTTTGGCAGTATAATTTTGCTACATTTTGGGGGAGGGGATTGCTTTTTTGATGCAACTTCATTATTCTATTGCATTTTAGCCCCTACTTTTTAAGCATTGTGTATCTAGAGCCCCTGTCACAATCCTTGATGGCACTGTTATTGTGTAGACATGCCCTGAGAGTTATTTCCATAGTCAGTGTGCGAATTTACCTTCAAAACAGTATATGAACAACATTTAATGCTGGATGATACCATGAAAAGATTATCATCAGCTAACATTAATTTGATAGCTGTTTGCTTTAAGCTTTGATTTCAGACTTGCAGAGTAGTGCGTTATTTGAATACTTGCAACATTGAACATCATTTATTTATCTGATCAACATTATTTTGCTCCCCCCAAATTTTGTTACATAAAATAGGTTTCTGAACATGACATCAGCTTTTTCTCTAGGTTGCTAATGATGAAAATCTCAAAAAGTATCTGTTAAAAACATGGTAGAGAAATACTGAAAACCACCAAAGTACTTTGTCCATATTTTAATCTGGTAAACAGCCGTAGCAGGTTTCAGTAATATGATATGAAACTTAACAGCATGTCCATTAATTCTATCCTTCTCAAGACTATGATTTACTTGTCAAAACCAGAATTATAACCTGAAAGAAAATGTTTATATTCACTGCGTAGAACTTCCCTTAAAGCATGTCAAAGACGTTCACCATTTTTTGGTTGTTTTGTTTATGATGTAGCACCATACAAAGGTTATGTGGAAAGTTAGCTCAAACAATAGCCAAAACCACTGGATTTATGATCCAGCATTTAATTTTGTTAACATAATTTGCAACATTAATATTTTAAAGAATTTTAATCACAGACTCTTGTAATATATGTTTGGCTAAACTATCTAATGAGACTGTTGGTTGTTTTCTTAGATCTGGACAGAATCATATTTTGAGCAGAGTGATCACTATTTTATACATTTGTTTATGAAATATTGTCAGAAAAAAGTAAAATATCTGGGCATTAGCAGTAGTGGTATTCAATTCCCCATCAGTGTTATCAATGACATCAGTGACATTTGGTGGCAGACTCAGGCCATCTGTCATAATCCCTATGACCCTGTGTGCTTTGTATGTCATCCATGTGGGGTTTACAGTGGGGAGCTCTTTGAGTGGATGCACCCTGTGTGCATAAAAGATTGTTACTTGAGCTGTTCCCTTCCCTTTCCATATTATTCATTACTGCTGATATCTCCAACTGTGTCCCTGGTCTTTAGCAGGAATTGCCATTAGGGTGCATCCAAGCATGCTTGCCACAACCTCCTCTAAGGGCGTTGAGCACGCATATGTCTTTTCATGTCACTCTGTCCACCTCGCCTGCTCTTCTGTTGCCCAAGTTGCTAATTGATTTCAGGCCTTCAGCAAGGTTTTATCCCTTTATGCCAGTGGATCAGATTGTAGCTGCTGTCTTGCCCTGTGTCTCCCTGGAAAGCCAGACATGGCCACAGTCACTGATGCAGACACGGTGCCATATGTGGGGTTTTTTATTTTATTTTTTTAGGCTAACCCTCACATTGTATTCATTGCATGGATATCACATATTTGTGGCCTATCCAGAATTTTTATGTCTTCACAGGTAAACATTTTACAACATAATATCAAAATACACTGGATACACTACTTTGAACTCATCTGTTTTGATATGCAGTCATTAATGTAATGGTGCTGTGTTACCTGCAGCATTTTGTGTGCATTCATTAATGTAAAGAGAGATGTACCTGCCTTGGTACATTGCACTCACTGTTCACTGGTGCACTGGCCAAATAGTGATAGGCACATGACTTTGTGAAACATGGATCTCTTGATAGTGCATGTTGGATGGCTTCTGTGCTGCCTCTGGTGCATAGTGAGGAGGGATGTCATGAATCCAGCTGTCCAACAACACGTGTAGCAGTGTTACCATAAGTACATAAAATATGCCCCTTTAATATTTGGCATAATAATCTGTAAATGCATTTGGCTGAATTAGACTTTACTACCAGAAACATTTAAGTACCTTAAGGGAGTGTGTGGAACCCAAGTGGCCACGATCTTTAAAAAAAAAAAAAAAGAGAGAGAGATTTGAAAATTAGAGAACACAGTTTGAAGTAGCAAATTAGATTGTACAGTAGTTTCATTAAACAGTAATTTGTATTTTATTATACTCCCTTTAACTCTGCATAGACTCTTGCTGCCCCCCCTACCAGATACCTCATTCCCCCAGCCCTGGATAATTAAATTTCTGCTGCTCTAGGTTCTTTGGACTTGAGCCTTCATTGGTTAGGTCTCTTGAGTCCTCAAAGTTAATGTCATAGTACTAATTTTTAGTCCCAGGAAGCAAGGGATCCTAAGGATAGTTGCAGGCAGGGATCCAGACATGGAACTGGGAGACATCATTCATGTGGCAGCCAGACATAGTCCCTAACTTGGGAGTGGTTAATGTAGATATATCAGGCCATTGTTGCTGACCCCTGTTTTCTCCTGAGATGACCTGCAAAGCTCCTGATCTCTATTAGAAGTTACCCTAGAATGTATTTTCCTAAACTCTGCCCTGCCAATACTGCCAGAAGCCCAAATCTGTTCTCAATCAAGCTTCATAGTGCCCTGATTCTGTACCTTCACAATGAGGTCATTAACAGTATTGTTTTATAGTAAAGGTAGTGGATGACGAAGCAGTATTCATGAAACAGTACGAGAATAAAAACAGTAGAATTTAGTAAATAATGGCACTGACTTAAAGCAATTCTTATGAATTGTGGGGAACAAAGCAAGAAAAAAGATTGTTAACTAGGATTAACATATTTCCTATTAAGTATGAAATTTAATATATTGGTAGGCCAAACCATCCCTACCTGCCGTCTGATGTTATCCTGGTAGAGGTTAGTATGTGGAGTGTAAACGCTAACTTCTGGCCAGCTGTATACTTTGGTATGAATATAAATTGTCCTTCAGTAGTTTTAAGAAGAAATTGCCAAGTTAAACAAACTTCCGCCCGGTGTTTATTTCTGTAGCTATAGTGAGTATTTTTCCTGAAGGAAATGAATTCTCTCTTATGCATTTTAGTTACATTCTGATAATCAAGTAATCTCCATGGAACAGTTAGCAAACCAGCAGTGATAGTGTTAGAGAATACCCACCAGTAGTGATAGTGTTAGAGAATACCCACCAGTAGTGATAGAGAATACCCATCAGTAGTGATAGTGTTAGAGAATACCCATCAGTGGTGTTAGAGAATACCCACCAGTAGTGTTAGAGAATACCCACCAGTAGTGATAGTGTTAGAGAATACCCATCAGTAGTGATAGTGTTAGAGAATACCCATCAGTAGTGTTAGAGAATACCCACCAGTAGTGTTAGAGAATACCCACCAGTAGTGATAGTGTTAGAGAATACCCACCAGTAGTGTTAGAGAATACCCATCAGTAGTGATAGTGTTAGAGAATACCCACCAGTAGTGATAGTGTTAGAGAATACCCATCAGTAGTGATAGTGTTAGAGAATACCCATCACTTGATGACTATTGGCTCATTCAGAGATTCATTAGAATTGACAGTAATGGGTGCAGAAAACAAACATACATGATTGGATTTTAACTAAATTCCCTAGCCACTTTCACTCACAGGTATAGTCCATAATACCTTGGATATCGCACCAATATAAGCAGCCTCCCAGCTTGTGCAGTTCTCCCACACATCTCTTGCAAAAGCCTTAAGAAGTTATAAAATCTTCCTTGTAGAATTTGTTGTATGTGGGCTGTACTCCATTAACTGGCCCTTCCTTAAGTACTCTTCCCTCCACATGGAGTCAGTCTTCACAAGCACACACTTAAAATTTGTTAAATAAATGTGTTCCTTAGAGAGGCAAAAGAAAACAAAAAAAAGTACCCTGTCAGAAGTTAATAAAAGACTGGATCTTGGTGTGCAGACTACAAATGAAAGACTAAGTTTTAACATAAAAGACTTTTAAAAATGCTGTGCAAGCCTAAAAAAAAAATCCATACACAGCTACATATCCTGTACCAGAAATTGACTGGTTGATTTGATCACATCATCTCTAGTCTAGTTATGTGGTCCTTCTGTGGCCTTTAACCTGGTTTATTATTTGCTGCTCCTAGAAAGGTTACAGTCGGAAGGAGTAGACTACATTTCTGCCTGCTAGTTTAGAAGTTGCCTGAGTCAGTGAAGTCCATCAGTTATGTGATGGAAGATCTATTCTTCATCATCATCATCCTGTGGTACAGAAGTAGGTGATCCTCAGGCCTATACTTTCAAGTTACTTCATTGCTGACTGTTGTAATAACTTGGTGTTTCAGAGATGCAGTATGTTGATGATTCCATATCGCTATGCAGCATCCCTAACCCAGCTAGCCCGATCCTTTAATTCCAAGGAAGTTTTGACACCCTCTTCTGTTTGGTTAAATGATAACAGACTGCTACTAAATGAGATCAAAGCCAAGGTCAGACTGTTTTAACAGTTTCGGGCTGCAGAATCTGGTCCAGCATATATGGTCTTCCAGTGTTCAAGTGAACTCCATGTGACTGTATGGAAAGGAGCTACAACTCCCTAGGCATCTGAATAGACAACATGCTGCCCCTATTGAAATATATAGTGTTAAAGTAAAATAAAAAGTAGGGGCATTATTTAGTCAGCAACAGCTCTAAACTGTAGTAGGTCACTATTATGCCCCCCCCCCCAAATAATGCTAACAGCTCTAACAGTGTCATCTCAAATATGGCAAAAGCCTACAATAGAGTAACTCGTGCCACAGAAGTGCATCATGCGACTGTGCTTCTTATTTCTAAATACTAAATAATGCTGTATAATCGAATGTTTAAAACAGGATGTTACGTTATTAGATGCAGTTCACACTTCTACACGTACAGAATAATGCTGAGATACTTAAGAAAATGGGAACCATCTAGTCAAAACACTTAAACAAAAAAAAAAAAAATATATATATATATATATATATATATATATATATATATATATATATATATATACACTCAAAACTACGTGTAATCAGAAGGGTGAAGCATGACAGTTATGGAGAACACCAGAGACAACGTAAGTCCAGAATACCATATAACATGATAATGCAAGCATACAAAGTTTTCTTTTGCTTGGTAACCACATCAGCATTTTTCCACTTACACAGTCTGGCATTATTTTGCACACAGGTAGATAAGATAAACAGACAGACAAATACTTTGGCAGGTGGATTAGGTAAGTGTTGAATTCCTATAGAAGGATTGATGTTTTCCTTTTTCACAGAGTTTTTAATAAAATACTAGGTTAATTGTTTTTATATTAAAATCACCATTGTGGTGGTTTCTTAATTGACAGGAGAAACTACTGATCCTGGGGAAAACCAGGTACCTAACTAAAAAGAGACTCTGTTTGTCTGGTGGCATCAACATGGAATGCAGGAGTCCTCGGTTCAATTCCCAGAGAAGGGTCAGTGTTCTATCTTGTTTAGTAAATTAGAGTATACAGACTGATGGAGACATAGATGGTTAATGGTTAATTTTGTTTATAAAGAGACTGGTTCCTGACGTAACCTCTTGCCCTTACTATTTTTTTAAAGCTTGAGATTGGGAGGTTGGGGGCACTAGCCCCCCCCCCCCCCCATTTTAAAACAAAATTAACTTAAAAAATGGCAGTTTTGCAGCGTCTGACAAATTCAGTGCACACGGACTGTTGCTAGATAAATGCCACTCCTCTGACATTCAAAATCTCAAAGGCAGTGCAACTTTTTATAGATGTAGAGACATGCTGCTAATGTCTAATGTTCTGCAGTGTAGACAAAAGGATTAAGGCACCGCCGTTTCTAAAATTTAGAACTCTTTAATCATCTGATGTTGCCAGTGTTCAGAACTCCACTAGATTGATCTGTTTACTTAAAACAGTGGGCTACAGTACAGTAATAACCATGCAAGCTGTTATCACTTACCCCCCCCCCCCCAAAACCACTACATTATATTTTACTTCTATCCTATAACTCAAGCTATTATCCATTGGATAATGGATTTAATTGTAGACCCACCTCTTTGCTGAAGGATGGCATACTTCCTGCTGGTCTTGTCATATCTATACTCTCCTGATGACCCTGTTGGCCTTTGACATAGTATACATCTGCTAACCTTCTGTACTTAGGGTTGCCACCTTTTCAAATACCCAAAGTGGGACATTTTTGGTACAAATGTCAGATTTTTGCAGGGCAAAACATACCCACGGGCCAGTACAGTGCTTATTCTGTTTCTTATGTTATCTAGGTGTTTCAGATACAGAATAACTGTTTTATGCAACTATTACATAAAATATAGGAAATAATTTTGTCCTAAAATATCAATTTTTTTGCAGGATAAAACTGCCAAAAGAGGGACTGTCCCTCGCAAAGTGGGACGGGTGTTAACCCTGTCTGTACTAGTTAAGCTAATTTATCTGCTAACCTTCTGCACTAGTTAAGCTAGTGCATTTAACCTATATATGTTAGAAGACTATTGTGCTCGACTAAATTTAATCATTTCTTAGTGGTACATTTTCACACCTTATATACATGTATGTTTGTGTCTATGCAACTACAGTTGATTGTTTATACCACCCTGTTCCAGGCATTGTCTAAATTAGAGCTAAGCTTTACTTTTATATATATTATGGTGGTGCTGCGGTAGCGTTGTCGCCTCACAGTAAGACGTTGTCCTGTTCGATTCTCAGCTAGAGCGTCTTCTGTGTGGAGACGTGTGTGAATGGGCATACCTTCATTGAAGGTTGTGCGTCAGGGCCGGCAACTCGGCACATAAAAATCGACTGCCAATCATTAGCGGACTAGAGTTCCACTGTGGCGACCCCTAACCGGGAAAAGCCGAAAGACAGAACAACAACCAGACCAGATTAATTGGTTTGTACTGCATTAGCTGTGCATTATTCTGTGCATTCTTTTATTTTCTACTTTTCCAGTTCATTATTGTTTGTTTGTCTTTTTTGGCTTTTCCCAGTTGGGGGGTCACCACAGCGGAACTCCGGTCCGCTAATGATTGGCAGTAGATTTTTATGGTGCTGAGTTGCCAGCCCGACTCCCAACCTTCAGCGAAGGCACACCCATTCACGCATGTCTTTCGAATGCCACTCGACCGCGGGGAGGGCATGCAGACTCCACACAGAAGGCACTCCAGCTGAGAATCAAACAGGAAAACCTCTTGCTGTGAGGCAACAATGCTATCGCTGCACCACCGCGTCTTCCAATTCATTATTGTATGGTTCCATTTTTATTTATTTATTTATTTATTTATTACTATTTACCTGTATTGTGTGTGTGTGTATGATATTCATCTATCGTCATTGCCAGCTTGGAATCTTTTCGATTGGGCTTCACTGTAAATGGGCATTGCCTAGTTAGGCTAGCCTGTCAACAACACACAAATAAATACATTTTAATTTTCTCTATATGGAAAGTTCAGAAATACTGAAACACAGACACACTATGACAAAATTAAATTGTTTGCAGTTCATGAAAGAAGCCTTATAATCAAAGGCCCTAAACCGTAAACAGAATGGTCATTAATGGATCAGCAGACAACAGCAGAGTACGGAGCTTTGTTTCTGGCACAGCTGCATTTCTTATTGTCTCAGTCCCTGTCCTAAAAGCTTTTTCGTATCTGTGGTCAACTCATAGCTTTCCATTACAGATCACGATTTTTGTAAAGTTCTGCAGATGCTTACAAAAAGCTTTTGCTTGAATTAAAACATAGGTTGACTGCTTTGTGGAGCTGCATCGTTTCATTATGCTGTGGCATTCTTAAGAGTGTAGATTCTTGCTGGCTGACATACCGTTGTTCATGGTTTTAGATGAGTTATCATTATGAAGAGCCATACAGAATTGCACTGAATTTACCAGTACCAGTCTGGTGATCAGTAGAAAACAAACTGTGACGCCATTTGGGAAGTAAAAAAAAAATCAGTCCCCCATCCATGAGCTAGCCACTCTCCCCTCAGTCCCCCATCCATGAGCTAGCCACTCTCCCCTTAGGGCAACTAATTATAGTAAACTTTTTAGAATAAAATTATATGTGGTATAAAATGCATTTGACCTATGTTAACCATCATTGTGACCACACACTTATGATTCACACTTGTATTTCATCCAGTCTCTGTCTTCATTTATTAACCCCCCCCCCCCAAAAAAAAAATGAAACAATGCAGGAATAAAAAATGCACATTTAACAATGGATTTATTTAAAGTGTATTGGTCATGTTGTGAAGCAGGTGTAAATGACAAATCTTTGGAGTTGGATATAATCTCCTTACCATATACAATACCAAATTATGCAGGTTTTGATGTAAAAAGTATGTTGCTTTAAGGACGGCCTCCCAGTTTTTATCTCCGAGCTGAAAATCCCTGCCATGACACTAAGACAGAATAAACCCACGATGCCTCGCCACCTAAATTAATTTATAGGGTACTGTATTTCCATGCATCACCAGTAGTTACCTATTTCCTACAAAGACAAGTTGTCAGCTAGTTCTTGTACATAGAACACCTCACACTGAAAATTAACACGATTATGTAGTAGTGAAACCACAATATAAACACAAAGCTGCTCCTCTGAACCAGTAAGTTGTCGTTTGCTTATATATAATACCTTGTAGTTGTATACAATTCATTGTCCAGTACTCAACACAACATCATTTTGTGGGTGTGATTATAGACAAAAACATCAAGCACACCCACCAATCTTTTTTTTTTTTTGACTAATTTAATGGGAAATGAAATTAATTGTAAAACAAAGATGCTTCTGAATATGACCACTACAGTCTAAAATGTATTTTAAAAGTTTATTCTCTAATGCAGTACGGTGGTGGTGCTTCGGTAGTGTTGTCGCCTCACAGTTAGACGTTGCATGTTCGATTCTCAGAGCGTCTTCTGTGTGTCGACACGCGTGAATGGACGTTCCATCGTTGAAGGTTGTGCATTAGGCCCGGCAAGCCAGCACGTAAAAATCTATTGCCAATCATTAGTGGACCGGAGTTCCGCTGTGGTGACCCCTAACCGGGAAAAGCCGAAAGACCGTTTTTATTCTCTAATGCAGTTAAATGGATTAATTTATTCTGGCGATATTTGCCTGCTCTGGCTTTGTCCTTGTGGGAACACTGCAACATTCATGAATAAATCTAGCTTTACCCAAAATGTGTCAAAACGCATTGCTGTGTTGTGTTGCAGAATTGGCCTTGGTATATTAGTCACTGTTTAATTCTAGAGGGCAAATCTGTGTTTTAATTTTATTGGTGGGACAGCTTCATAAGTGAGAGGACGTTATGCCATTTAAAAAGTCATTTAGCCATTTTATCATACCTAATCTGATATGTATTCCAGAGAGAAGCAGAATATGTCCTGGTAGTTTTAGCATTGCATGTGAATGGTAATGTTTTGGAATTAAAATGTTTTAAATTCTCATTGCTCACAGTACTCATGATTCTTTCTGGAATGAGTAATGCAGTCTGTATTCACCTCTGACTCACCTGTTCATTCGGTCAACCTGAATTCCAGTTCCCAATGGCATGAGGCTGCATATCCCCCACAACTTTTCTAAAGCTGAGTACAATCTCCTCAGAGCAGGTATAAGCAACTTCACAGCCACTGTGCCTTCAGTTGGAACTAGCACTAATGTCCAAGCCTACACCAAAAACCTATTTGAGCACCTACATAGCTGTGTGGACTCGGCAATACCTGACAGGACCAAATCATCTTCCTCAAGGAAGAGTAAACCTGTCTGGTGGACAGCAGCAATAAACAACTCTATAACAGAAGGAAAAAAATTGCTGTCCAAGGCCAAGAAGGAGCAGGTGCCAAGTTGGAAGCAAGCTCTCCTTTGTCTGAACAAACAAATAAGGTCACTGGTGAAATCTTCTAAGGCCAACTTTGAGTCCAAATTGGCCACATCCACCAAGGACAATCACAAGGCCTTCTTCACATATGTCCGCAATCTCAAAGGTGACACCCAAATTTGCTCTGAACTGATGGTCAATAACACCACATACACACAAACACCATAGATATAAGCAAACCTGCTGGCAGACAGGTTCAGTGAAAACGTCACCCCCCCTGTCCCCCATTACTAAACCAGGACATCCCCAGCACCTGCCCCCCTCCCCTCATCACCAAGGATCAGGTCCTTAATGCCCTCTCATAGGCAAAAAAAAAAAATAAGTCTCCATGGGACCCTATAACATCCCTGGCTGTATCCTACATGAACTCAGGCATGAGCTGTCAGCTCCATTAGACACCCTATTTAACCAAAGCCTGAGCACCAGCTGAATGGAGGACTGTCACTGTCATCCCTCTACACAAAGGTGGAGCATCCACTGACCCAGACAATTATAGGCCCATCAGCCTAACTAGCCGGATCTGCAAGGCCATGGAATGCATTATCATGGACCTTATAAACTAGGACATTGGCAACCTTCAAACGCTTGACCCCACACAATTTAGTTTTGTCATAGGGAGATCATGCCTGTTAAACTTGGTCGACTTCTTCAGAACAGTCACCAAAGCCATGGACGACGGGAAGATGGTGTACGCCACCTACCTTGACCTAGCCAAAGCCTTTATCACTATTCCCCACTCAGGCATAATAGATCAACTCTCCCAGCTAGGCATCAACCCATATGTTGTTACCAGATGGAAAGCTAACTGGCTCACTGATAGAACCCACTCAGTCAAAGTAGGGGAAGCCACCTCTAGTAGTAGACCCGTAACAAGCGGTGTACCCCAAGGATCAGTTTTGGTGCCTGTACTGTTTGGGATATACTTTTCTGAGGTGCAAGCCAATACCAGTGGTCTGTGGGCTAACCAAATTTGCAGATGACTGCAAGCTGGGTGCTATCTTAAATTCCCTTAGTGATGTAAACGTCCTCCAAGAGGGCCTTACCCAAACTAATGATTGGTGCCAGAAGCATGGCCTCAAACTGAATGCTAAGAAATGCATAGTTATCCCCTTTGGGGAAAATGTCATCCCTACTAATTATCACATTAATAACAATGTACTAAGCATGCAGTCAGTCGTGAGGGACTTGGGCACCCAGGTTGATAGCAACCTGACATTTGACCACGCTGCCTCCGTTGTATGGAAGGCTTTCTACATGGCCCACCTCATAAATAAGGGTACTTCATTCAGGAACAAGGAGGTCATAACATCCCTGTACTCCTCCCTTATCAGACCCATTATCAAGTACAATGCCCCTTTTGGTATGTAACTTGCCAAGCACATGCAGCAGTTGGAGAGACCACAGACGTTCCTGACCGGGAAAATCCAGGGTCACAAAAACCTATCCTATACAGATAGGCTAAAAACCCTGTCTCTCTACTCAGTCTCATACAGACTGCTCAGAGGTGACCTGTGTCTGGCATACAAGGCCATTTCAGACTCAGCCTTGATGGAGTTGCTGCATATCCTTAAGACAAACTCCACTTGTGCAACCAGCACGGAAGATCTTAACCTGGTCTGTGACATTTAATAGAACTTGTTGGTGGGATAGATTTGTGTCCCAAATACTCCCCCATCTGTGGAATAGACTCCCTCTCTAAATCGAGCAGAGGACCTCTATAGCCCTCTTTAAGAGGAACCTGGACGACTGGATGGGAAACAGAAAATATACCCCTGAGGTCCCACCTGTGTCCTTGCTGGACAGGGGAAACAGGTGCTGACTTTGAGGGAACATGGGCGAAATTCTCGGCTAGGCTTATAAGGGGCCTACAGGCCAATAGCCTAGTATCATCCTATGAACCTATAAAGGATTCCTCTTTCAGAGATACATATTCTTAGCAAACCTCTGCGATGACTCTTACTGTGCTCCATTACAGGCCAGTCCACTATTCTGGAAGTATTCAGTATAGTGGGGATTAGTTATTTAGAATGGCATCCATCTCTGCTATCTAGGTGCATCCTCCTGTCTTTTTATTTTCTAGTGGCCTTTATGTGTACTATATGATACCTGCATGTAACAATATACTCCCTTTTCAGGCCAGATATGATGTTCCTCATATTTGCCTTTTATTTGAGCTTTCCTTATCCTCCCCTTACCCAGTTAGAAACATCTGGGCATCTACTCCTGTCGCTCCCAGCCAACTCTTTGATTACCCAGGTTAAACAATAGCCCTTGTTTATCAGCTTTACTGATGGATTTTGGCTAGTTTAAGACTGGATGTGAACTTAAGGAACAAGTGACGCACTCCGATGTTATCTCAAAACTCAGTTAAACCATTGCTGCCATGTTATTATGTGTGCTTTGTTCAGATTATGTAGTTAAGCTCATTCGCAGTATCTGAAGTTGAGTTTAAAATGTCACTGAATAAATAAATTATTGTGCATGTATGCTCACTGAAAATCAATTGGAATATTTGCTTATTTTTTGTAATGTCTGACTAAAGATGTAGCTTAAGGAAGCTATTTATACACTTTAATACCTTTACATGCA